>NW_008654540.1:38132-77257 GCF_000695815.1 Acanthisitta chloris
TTTCCCCTGTGATTGCAGATATGAATGAACACAGCTCGAGGAGCCACAGCATCTTCCTCATCAATATTAAGCAAGAGAATGTGGAAACAGAGAAGAAACTCAGTGGGAAGCTTTACCTGGTGGACTTGGCTGGAAGTGAGAAGGTAAGAGTGCTTTCTTCTGCCCCCCTGGAGGGTCCTGGTAGGATCACTAAAGTGATGATGTGAGTGGTGTCAGTGCTAACTGAGTTGTAGAATCATAGAATTCAGGGGTTGGAATGGACCTTACAGATGACCCAGCCCCAACCCCTGCCCTGGGCAGGGACACCTCCCACCAGAGCAGGTTGCTCAAGGCTCATCCAACCTGGCTGTGAACACTGCCAGGGTTGGGGCAGCCACAGCCTCCCTGGGCAACCTGGGACAGTGTCTCACCACCAGAACAGGGAAAAACTCTTTCCTCACATCCAACCTAGACTTTCCCTCCTTCAGTTTGAACCCATTGCCCCTTGTCCTGTCCCTGCAGTTCCTAACACAGAGTCTCTCTCTGGCTCCTTGTAGCCCCTTCACATAGTGCAAAGTTGCTCTGAGGTCTCCACACAACCTTCTCTTCTCCAGGCTGAACAGCCCCAACTCCCTCAGCCTGTCCTCACAGGGAGATGCTCCAGTGCTCTTTGCAACTTTGTGGCCTCCTCTGGACTTGCTCCAACAGTTCCATGTCCTTCTGATGCTGAGGACACCAGAACTGTGTGCAGTATTCCAGGCTTTGCAGAGCTCTTACCTTAGGTTATCATTAGTAAGGCTATTTTTGGTGGTTTATTTGATGTGGGATGGAGAAAAGGAGCAGATGTGAACTACTGATATGAAATGCAAACCCCAAATGTCTGTGATGTCTCTTCATTTATGATGGGGTGGACTGAACCAGTGTACTTGATCCAGCTTTGCACTTAGTTCTGGGTATCTGAAGAAAGGGATGTAATTTATGTCATTTATCAAATTAGACAGTTATTTTAACTCATACTCAGCCATGTCCTGCTCCCAAATCTTCTCTAATTACTTCACATATTAGATAGTGAAATATCAGCAGTTAATGCACTTGTACAGCTGAAGTCTAATTGAAGCTCCCTGAATGTCTCTCCTGATTGCAGTGACTATTTCTGCTTTCCAATATAAAAACTCTAAGCAGAAAATAACTTTTATCTATTTACCAAAAGAGTAATGGTCTAGAACACTAGTGCAGTGCAGAAATGTTTCCCAGCTCTCATTCTGATGTCTCCTGGAGTGTTCAGAATTGGGTTTAGTTGTGTTTTCAGGTTGCTCATGGGGACATGGTGGTTGATAACCCATAGGTCCCATGCAGAAGTGATCCATCATGTGGTTAATCATGTTAATGTCTTTGAGTGGATCTGATGCTGGATGGTAAATTAAAAGCTATTTAAGATGTTAAATTAAAAGCTTTTTGTGGAGGTTACAAAGTAAGGGCTTAGTCAGGCACTACTCTCTCTGAAAAATGAGCTTTTGTGGGTCATTGTGTTTGGATGCTGTATGAAAACCTGAACTGAGGGTTTCCTTGGCAGGTTGTCTTCTTAAAAGGGACAATGATGTTTTGTGTCCTGTGGCATTTTTAGAGGAAAGCACACTGTGATTTTAATGTAGAGAAAAATTTATGGCTTTGTCCTACATTTCTGTGCCTTTCCCCCACTCACCCTCAAAAAACAGAGAGAGAAAACAGACTGCAAAGCTGTGTTGGTGTCTGAAGGAGTGCTGGGCCCAGGCCACCAAGCTTCTCCACTGGGCCACCTTGGGATGCTGTTGGTGGCCAGTAAAGCTGCAGTCAGGATCAGTGTGATCACACTTGTTCTGCCCTCATGCTTGTGGTTCATGCAAGCAAAACACAAAGCCAAGATACTCATTTGGTGCCATATCCTGTGCCCTGAGAACACACCTGTGGTGTCTCCTGTCTGGATGGACAGTTTGGGCTTGGAAGTGATCCCCAAGTGTGCCCAGTTGAGCACCTGAACAAAATGAGGGGCAGCTTGCTGCTACAGGGAGATAAAAGTGGAAGTATTACAGGATTCTCCTAACAAAAAAAGTGCATGTAAACTTCTCCTTCGTGCTGAGACTCAGCTTGGTTTGTTTTCCTTCCAAGAGCATCGTTGGCTGCTGCACTGTAGCACTGTGGCTGTGTGTGTCCTGCTAGCTGAGCCTGACTCTTGCCTCTCTTTTTGGTAGGTCAGCAAAACTGGAGCAGAGGGAGCTGTTCTTGATGAAGCTAAAAATATCAATAAGTCTTTGTCTGCTCTAGGCAATGTGATATCTGCCTTGGCAGAAGGAACTGTAAGTAATCCTGTTTTGTGTTGTTGAAGAATGACTTTTTATTTATCTGTTTCTTTGCATCCACATGGAAGAAATGAGCTAACATTTCAATCCAGAAGGAAGGAAATATTAGCTTTCCAGCCACAAACTAGTGACACTTCTGCTATTCTGCTCAAGATAAGAAACTAATTCCCAGTGATTTCACTTGAGTGGTTATCCAACCTTAGCACAATCAAAACAATTGCTCTTCAGGATTGTGTGCTTCAGGCCCATTAAACCTGTCATTGTCAACTCATGTTCTCCTTCATTGCAATATCACTATTTAACAGGAGTTGTCCTTGTCTCTCACTTGTGTTTTGATTAGAAAACTCATGTTCCATACCGAGACAGCAAGATGACCAGGATCCTTCAGGATTCCCTCGGTGGCAACTGCAGAACCACCATTGTTATCTGCTGCTCTCCCTCCGTGTTCAACGAGGCAGAAACAAAGTCAACCCTGATGTTTGGACAGCGGTGAGTCCTGCTTGGCATCAGGCTGGATGGTGCTCACCTGGGCTCTTCCAGCTGTGCCCAGGGGAGAGAGATAAGAAGGCATGAAACAGGGAGGTTATGGTTTCTGGAGCTGTTCAAAAAAACAGTGCTGGAGGACTTGAGGGAACTGTCTCTTCATTCCCTGTAGCACCAGGAAAATAAATGTTACTGTTGGCCAGCAGCTGCTCTGCTTGGGATCATAGGATCAGAGCATGTGCAGGGGTTGGGATGGAGCTTAGAGATCACCCAGCCCCAACCCCTGCCCTGGGCAGGGACACCTCCCACCAGAGCAGGTTGCTCAAGGCTCATCCAACCTGGCTGTGAACACTGCCAGGGTTGGGGCAGCCACAGCCTCCCTGGGCAACCTGTTCCAACCCTGGGTAGTGTTTCCTGCAGAAAGGACAAAGTGTTATCATAGTGCCTTGAAACGTTATGGGGAAGATCATGGCACTGGGCATTTTTCTGGTGATAACTCAGTGGGAAAAGTTTGGTTTTCCTTTATCTTGATGCTCCTGATGCTTTTAAGAGGTGTCTTCTTGCATGGCACCTCAGGGATTATTGTTATGGCTGTAAAAAATTGTTTTAAACCATTAAGAAAATTGGATTCCATGCAATACTGGCAACCTGGATAGATTACCATGATAAGTCATGGACTTTTTAATGTTTGAAGGCTCTTAGCAATTTAGGAACAAGTCCTCAGAAACAAACAGCATAAAGTTAAGTGTGAAGCATCCAGAAAGCAAATTTCTCTTCTATATGTGTTTATTTGCCACAGTCATGTGAAATACATCAGGGAAGTTTGCAGAAATAGGTCAGGGCCATTATGTAATTACCTCTTCTGCACTGATTGAGGAGAACTCACTTTGGAAAATTACTCACTTTGCTTCATTTGTGTAATAGCAGAAAGGGAAAATCCTAGCAAGTTAGGATTGTTTGAAATGGAATTTAGCAGTTTGTACAGTGCAATGAATTTGGCTGAAAGTGTTTTTTTCCACAGATCCTTTGACTGGAGGCAGGGGTCATTAACATAATTAGGTTAAGAGTTGCCATGGAGTTTTATTTCACCATTGGGTGATGAACATGAGTTGAAGTTACTGAAGATACAAACTTCTTCCCATTTCTGTGTGCCACAGAACTTCTGAGCAAACACAAAGATGCAGCAGTTGAACAAAGAGCATTACCAGCTCTGAAGCACAACGAGTTGCACAGGTTTTATCCATGCTATGAGTTCAAATGTATTGCTAGTTCAAACCTCCCCACATTCATTTCCTGACTGCAGGGGATGTCAGGTGAGCCTTGCACCTCTGTAGCCCTGCAGAGATTCCCAGAGGTCCTGCTGATTCATCCTGGCTGAGGCTCCAGGACAGCAGTGCAGCCACAAGGGATGTTTAATTTTAGACAGAGGAGCAGGTTCTGTGTTAGGTTTCAGTGTGCCCAGCTCTGCCTGCAGCTCCAGGGCCTCTGGGAAGGTGGATATGCTTGGACTTGAGGAAGTGTGTGCAGAGCAGGTCCAGCTCCCTGTTATATTCCGGTTCACATCCCTCTTGATTTCATTTCTCTCTCCACAAATCAATAAAACCTCCTTTCTCTTTGGGGCAAAACCAATATTCAAACCATCTCCACACATCCTGGCCAGGAGAGCTTGGAGTGATGGGACATGGTTAACACTTTCCTAGGTGTTCCTTGCTGAGGGCTAGGATGTCAGGTGGAAAAACCGGGAAAACAGCTGAACACTTTGAGAGCATTAGGTTGGGGTGAGGTTTTTCTTTGCTTAAACACTATAGAACTGAACTGAAACAGAAGTTCCTTCAGCTGTAAGAAAGGAACCCCAAGCAGAAGGACTCATGGTGCACTGGACCTGCAGAGCAGCACATGAACTATCCACACACTTATTTGTCAGCAGTTTGGACAGGAAAAGTGGTTCCTTTTCCAGGCTCTTTGCTTGTGGTGTTTTGTTTTTCTGATGTGCCACTATTAAGGACCTGAATAGCACTAAAGGGACTCATGGGTCATTACTGGTTCCTCCATTTTTCCTAGCAAAGAAAGACTTATATCACCACTAAAATAAGTGTCAGGAGTAAAATTCATCCTCACAGACCTATTTGCCCTAATCAACACATACATGTGCTCCTCTGATGGTAGTGAATCAGCTGATTTTCTTTCTACTCCATCTTTTCTTGTCTTTTTCTCTCCTTTTTAATTGTAGTTGCCACTCAGTCCTTCATCCATCATTAGGATAAACTATGGCGTGGTGGGTTTTTTTCCCCTGGTACAGTTAAATGAGTGGAAACTTGAGCTGTGCTTTGGGCAGAGACAGTATGCAAGTGCTGACCGTTAGGAATTGTTTTCAAAGCACAGAGTTATTTTTAAGGTAATAAAACTCCTGTTTGCCACATAGTGCAAATCACTGGAGCTTTCCCAACTGGTGGGAGGTTTGTCTGTTATTCCTTTACTCATCCCCTGCTTTATTCAATAACACTGGAGTCATTTGAAGGGACTCAGTGTCTGAGCAGTGAAGGGCAAAGATCTGAAGCTTTCTTAATTCAGACTGATGTGTTTGGTTTTTCTTTTTCAACGTGGATTTGCCACAGTAGGTGCTGTGCATTGTTTTCTGCTTGCTTTGCATTTCCTGGGGCAATTGTTTAGGTTCAGTGGCAGCTAAGCACTTTCCCAATCATAAAGTGATGGTGGTTGTTGTTAGAAGGGTTGAAATGTTGTGGTATTTTTGCCTGGAGAGGCAGGAACTCGTGAGCCTGACTCACAGGCACAGGCTCAGACTCCCTTCCCAGCCTTGGAGTCACCCTATTACCTGGGGGTGACCTGCAATTCTCCTCCTTCCCTTCCTTCCACCCCCAGAGCTGTGTTGGAAAGCAGTTTGGCTTTCAAGAGGGGTAAGTTCCATATCTCTCCCTCACTGGGTTGACATCCCTTGGAGCACAGCTGAGGTTTGTTGGTGGAGTTTAAGGGATGGTGGTTGAGAGATGGGATGAGCCCATGGTCAGACCCTGGAGTGGGATGCTCTGTGGTGGGACTCAGGTCAGGAGGAGCTGTGAGGTGACAGCTCAGAGCAGTAATGACAGGGCTTGGTGTTGTCCATAATCCAAGAACAGATTCCAGAGCTTCTCTTTTTCATAGAATCCTAGGATTTGTTTGGGTTGGAAGGACCTTAAAGCTGATCTTGTTCCACCCCCTGCCCTGGGCAGGGACACTTCCCACCAGCCCAGGGTGCTCCAAACCCCATCCCTGGCCTGGAACACTCCCAGGGATGGAGCAGCTTCTCTTCTTCCTTTCTATTGTGGCAAAATTTTGGCTCTTTACTGTTACAAAGGTGTCAGAGCAGCTCACTCTGGTTTTGTTGTGCAGAGCCAAGACCATCAAGAACACAGTGTCTGTGAACCTGGAGCTGACAGCAGAGGAATGGAAGAAGAAGTATGAGAAGGAGAAAGACAAGAACAAGAGCCTGAAGAATGTTATCCAGCACCTAGAGCTGGAGCTGAACAGGTGGAGAAATGGTATGTGCCAGAAACTGGGAATGGCTGAAGGTCTTTGTAAGCTACTTATGGTTAAATCTTGCCTTAAATCACTTACTTCTGAGATCATATTCAGAGCTGCAGCTCATACTGCTTAGGAGTCACTAAAGGTGAGGAAGCAAAACTCAGGGAAAACAGCAGCTCTTTACAGAAGGAACTGTTTGAGATGCCCCAAACTGGTGTGGGATCAGATATAGAGAACACAGGGAGACATCACCAACTTGAATAGTGTAAATAATAGTAATAAAGGAAAGGAAGATGTCATTTTGTGTGGGTTTTTCAAAAGAACTCTTCCTCAGGCAGGAAAATCACTCCTGTTATGCTTTAAGGTAACTGAACCTTGGGGTTGTTTTAATAATTGAGTTCAACATTAGAACAGAATAATTTTAGCACAGTGATTGGCAGTGTCATCTGAGTAGAAGAATCACCACTTGTCTCCTTGTGTGGCTTCTAAGTGAAGTTCATGGAGAGAACAGCCAATTTGCTGTTTAGACCCACAGGGAATTGCAGGTAGGTTGTCATACCAAGTCTGGGATGGTAGAGGAGGAAGAACATGCATCCATACAAGTGGAATAATTCTTATTTAATCTACAGCGTTGGCAAATCATTTTAGCAAAGTATCCTTTGTTTTAACTTTTGATTGAACATAAAAATCAACCCCCAAACTTCAAACAAGCAAACAACCTCCCAAGCCAAGGAAACCAACCCCTTGCACCCTGAAATCCCACCCAGCCAGTAAAATGCTGCTGCTTTGGAGCCATTTTTAGTCCTTAAGCTGCTCATCATCCCAGCCCTGTGTGTTGATGTGTCTCATGCAAAGAAGAAGCCTCTAAATCAAGAGCAAACCTGTGATTTAGTTATTAGTCACGATCTGTTTTGCACAGCCAAGTCTGGGCTGGAGCATCCAGAGTGCAATCACTGCTCAGAAGATAATACCTGACCTTTGTGCGTGGCTCCCTCCTCTCAGCTCCCTGTGCTGTTTGCTTGCCTTCCAGATGAGATGGTTCCCTAATGATTGTGCCTTTCTCTGGAGACTCCAGCACAGAATATTCCCTTATCAGCACAGCACCATTGCTATGGAGACGCTCGGGCTGCTCTTGGCTTTGAGGAGTGTTGGGGATTTATAACCTCCTCGTGTTCTCCTTCCTCCATCTCCTCTTTGCTCAGTGTGCCCAATTTCAGTCCCTTCCCATTCTAGAACATGTATATTTTTTTGGGAAGCCCCATCTAGATCCTTTATTCCATGTAAACAAGGCATATTACAGGCTGTGTCTGTTGCTTTGTCTAAACCTCTCCCCCTCTTCATTCCCTCTGTCCTGCTGTTCTCATTGCTGTCACCCAGCAATGCATTCAGTGCATTCAAAACACTATTGATTTCTTGCCTGACCTTCTGCAATCCCATCCTTTGGCTGTCAAAGGAAGCTCTTTACAAAGGAAAGTGTCACAGAAATTGCAGCTTGAATATGAGATGCGAGAGAGGTGCATAAATATTCCACTGGTGGAGCTTAGCTGAGAAATTAGGGAGATGCTGGGAGCAGGAAATGAGTGTGCCCAGTTCTCACTGAGCAGGATTTCAACAGCAGGTGCACAGTTTGGTCTGTGGTTTGCACCTAGGAGGTTCTCATCCAATGGCTGACAAATTAAACACTCGTTTTGGGAGGCTCCTGATGGATTCTCCACAGCCTGAGGAGCATTGCTATGTGTGTAAGGCCTCACAGTGTGACCAAGCCCAACTTTCCTACTCTACTCCAGTGCCAATCCAACAGTGAAAAACCAATTTACAATTTCCTCATTAATATTTTGAAATATCATCAAGCCTTTACAAATTTGGAGTGAAATTCTTTGATAGAGGTGATGGTGCTTGATTTCAAATTACACTTTTTCATGCTTTAAGCTTGAAAAATTATCTGCTCTGTTGGTTGGTTGGTTTCATGCCCTGTTTTGTTTTGCTTTCGGCCTGAATCAGCCTTTTTGGGGTTTGATCTCTTTGTCCTGTTTGTCTTACTGCCAGGGAAACAAATAGAGCCTACAGCATTTTGGCTAGAGGAATGGCTAATAAAACTTCATGGGGCTCAAATATTGGAGCTTTTCATGGAAAAGGGGAAAAACCTGTTTGTGCTAAGGGTTGGGCGTAACTTTGCCACACCTCAAGCAATGTGTGCAGCATTCAGGGGCTCACAGTGTCTCCCCAGACTCTGAGAATAGCAGGTTTAATTTCTGACATGAGTTCCTTGCCCATCCCTTGTCACTGAGCTGCAGCAGGTTGGTAGTTCATGCTGTGACTGAAGGGAATATTCCTTGGAGACAAGGAAATGTGTAGGGAGAACATCCTGTCTGATATGTTCCCCAAACTGAAAATGGGGGTGTGTGTGTGATTGAATTTTAGATGTGACAAGGAAAGGTGAGTTTTGCTTTAAACACAGTGGTGATGGTTGTCCTGGTTTGGTTTTGACCACCACAGCTGATGGTTGTGCTGGTGCACTCCCAGCTCATCATGGGGAGGGAGGACTGATCAGGCAGTTGGAAATCTGAAAGTGTTGGGTTTTTTGTCCTTCCTGACACCTCAGTTAATCCATGGAGCTAATCCCACCTATCAAGGGCTTGAGTGAAAGGAGAGCCAAGAGTTGAGTGCTTTTACTGGCAGCCACTGGGATCTGTTGCTGGTATTTCAGGGAATCAGTAAGGTTGGAAAAGACCTCTAAGATCATCAAGTCCAATGGTTATGGGTCTTTGCATTTCCAGCCATGGAGGTTATCATGGATGGCCTTTCCATCCCTGCTCTTGCCTGTCATTTGCAGCTGCCTAGAGTCCTCCTTGGCTTTGCTGACTCTCCCTCAGCAGCCATGAAGGACCATCCTGGGATGGTTTTGGACACCTCTCTCTCTTGGGTTGTCCTGACCATGGGTTGTGTGTCTGCAGGAGAAGCTGTGCCCGAGGATGAACAGATCAGTGCAAAGGACCAGAAGAACCTGGAGCCTTGTGATAACACCCCAATCATTGACAACATCACCCCAGTTGTTGCCAGCATCTCCACAGAGGAGAAGCAGAAGTATGATGAGGAGATTGCCAGTCTCTACAGGCAGCTGGATGACAAGGTTTGAACATTTGGGTTGACTCCATTGGCTGGGTGGAAGTGGAGAATCATCCCAAAATGGGTGTGAGTCTCTGGATTTCCTGAGCACCATGGACTGGAAGATGTTGGAAAATTCCAACACACTCACTGCATAAAACCAGGTCTTGTCCTATTATGTCAGCTCTCTGTTCCCTGTGCAGACAGTGTTTGAGGGCACTCTCCATGAACTCAGAGCCAAGTTTGCCTTTAAGGGCTTTTCTGCACTCCTTCTCTTCAGTGATTTCTGTCAAACCCCTCAGCAAACTGCTGTCCCTCTCACAGGAGAGAGAAAACAAGGGAAACTGTGTCTCAATTTTTCTCAGATATTTATAATGTATTAGAATTTCAAGGAAAGCACATAACCATCCCTGGGGTCTCTTTTGTTTGTGTTTCTCTAGCTGTGAGCACTGCCCAGAGTGCAGGTGGCTTAGTTATTTATTTATTTGCACAGCTTGAAATTCATCATTGGCACTTAAAGCTATCAGCAATACACTTACTGAGCACTGCCCATTAATAGCTTTGGCTTGTGCAAAGATGATAAGTAGTGGGGGGAAAAAAGGCTCAGTGAAGCCATTGGCTCTTATGGATGAGAGCAGTGTAAAAGGCTCTGCAGCAAATGGGAAACTTTCAGCATGAATCAATACTCCATTTGAAATTTCAATTGTAATTAGCAGGAAAATACTAGAAGAAAAAAACCCTACTGTGTCCTTGACTGTTCCTATTGAAGTTGGGCAGTTTGTGAGTACCAAGGGAGGGAGTGGATGGTTGTGTTTATGCCTTAATTCTGGTGTGCATGAGGTCCCTGCACACAGCAGTGTGTTGATGGCATGGAAAAGAACAGTTAAGGCTTTGAGAAATCACAGCTTTGCTGTGATGGAGAATCCATTCCCATTCTAGCTTTTACATGTTGATTAGAAAAAGGGGGAAAAAAACCTCAGTCATTCTTTCACTTCCCTCATCCACAGTGAATTACTCTTGAGGGAACTGCCAGCAGGGCTGAGTTTTACCCTAGAAAACACAGGAAGCATAATTTGCACCAAATTACTGCAGTGCTGTAGGAAATGAGAAGGTATTTGATCCCCGTAACAAACCCAAAATATCACCATTTATAATTTCTCCCAGTATCAACAGCTTCTGCTGTGTAACTCTGTGCATATCTGCCTTTCTCTCCTCTCACACCACTCAAACATGCACAGGGTTTGCTGTGGCAATATATTCTTTCTTCTTTTCTAAACAGGGGAAATAAAAAGTGACCAAACAAGAACTGTGCAAAGCAACTAAAAATCTCCAACCCTGTTTCATTGCAGGATGATGAAATCAACCAGCAGAGCCAGTTGGCTGAAAAGCTAAAGCAACAAATGTTGGATCAAGAGGAGGTAAGAAACTAAAACAATCAACAAACCTCTTACAATTTGTTTAGGATCTCTTTGTTTAGTGAGTCTGTCACAGCTGTTCATGTTAACTGGCTAAAATGCAATAGGTGAGAGAAACCTGTGTGTCAGCCAGGTTTGAACTTCAAATTTCAGAGCATCCTGAGCATTAAATATGTAATTTGTGTAATCCTAATAGCATTAAACCTTGATAACTCCTTATGATCACAGTCCATCCTGCTGGGAAGTGATGCTGGAGCTACAGGGTAGGAACGTGCCCAATATTTTTCACTTCAAATGTGGTTTTCACTGTGTCTGTACCCAGGCACTGTGGACTGCAGGGAGTTACAGATTTCCTAGCCTGACAGGATAAAAATGACTCCTGGTAATAAATTAGTGATGTTCATTATTTCGGCAATTAGAGATAGTAATGGGAGAAATCTGTGAGATGGAAAAAGTGATTATTAGTGCTGCTACAAATTTCCTTTAAAATCCTGGATTGCTCACTTTAAACATTTGACTTCGTTGTTTCTGGCCATTAATGAATGTTTGTTGGTTTTTAGATGGGGAATATGATGACTGAACTTGACCTCTTATCTCTTATCTCTTGTTTACAAGAGGTTTTGAGGATGCAAAATGTGGCAATAACACCAATAACAGATCTGATATTTCTTAGGAGTTGCTTTTATGCTGGCAGGAGATTGGAGAAAGGCCATTCAGACCAAGAACATCGTCCTGGTGTGGGAGTTGATCCATCCCCAATGTTCCAAAGTGCTGCTCTCTCCTCACCACACTGCCCTGAGTCCCTGGGACAGTGTCTCCCCCAGCCACTCCAGCTGGAGCACAGCACTTGCTGCCTCCTTTTTTGGGGTGTGAATCCTCTCTTGTAGCTGAGAAATGATTCTGTCCATGCCTCAGCCTTTATCCAAGACCTCAGAAAAGGTTTCCAAGGTCTGTCCCCTTGGCAGGGAGGACACAAGGTGTGAACATGTCTGTTCCTCATCACTCATGGCTTTCCTGCCACCTCTGCAGACTTGTCCTGGCTGCAGGAGTCACCAGCTCCATCCTCCTCCCTGATTAAGCTCCTCATTCACTTGCCACAGCTCTGTTTGGTTGCCCTGCACCCTGTGCTGCCCATGCCTGTGGCCACACAAACACAACAGCATTTTATGCCTTCTCAGCACCATCATTTCCTGGCATGTGTTCTGATTCTGTTTGTGTCCTCTCACTTCTCTCATCTTTTTCATGTCCCTGTTCTGATTTTCCTTTCATGGTTTGTCCTTGGGCCTTGGTTTTGGGGTGATGTGCCTTCCTTGCTTTGTGTTTTGGGGAGGGTGCTGTACTGTTCTCACCCTCCCTGTCCCATACTCAGTATCACATCTGGAGGATGAATCAGGTTTTCGGTGCTCTCTAACCTTTGCCTTACAGAACCACTTCCCCTTTATTTTTTTTTTGCACATTCCTAGTCTAGCTCTGCTGACTTATGAAATCTCTGCAGCTGATATCACATTGCTTGTTCAGAATCATTATCTGATTCATCTGAGGAGCTTCTCCATCTCTCACCTCTGAAAGCTGATGTGATATTTTATTTTTCAAGGTGCTTTTCCACGTGTACCAATGTACCTGTTCTCCCTTGGAACTGTGATTAGCTCAGGGATTCAGGAGCTGCAGAGCAGCTGCTTCACTCTGCTTCCCCCTAATTAACTACAGGCCTGTTTTCTGCTTGATTAAGTGAGCAGGTTAATGATAAATCTGAGGCCTGCTGCAGATGGCATTGGGCTGGTGTCTTTTGGTGCCTTTCCACCACTGGCTGCTTCTGAGGGTGTGTGTTTTGGGGGATGCTGAGTGTTCCTTGTACCTTGGGTGCTGTGACCAAATCCACGAGGTGCTGCAGCCATCATCCCTTCCCTTTGTTTGCAGCTGATCAGGATAAAATGTTTTAATGGCCTTTTAAAACCTTGCTCTGTTTTTCCACGTTGTATCAGCAAGAATCTTCTGGGGAGCTGCTTATGCTCTAGGTGATACCCAACACTTCCATTTACTTGAAGTCGCAGTACTATTCACACAGATAATTTCTTAAGTAAATGTAAATAATCCTTCCATCTGTGTTTAGCAGAAAGATTATTTTAAGCTATTTTGTTGTTTAAATATTTACATGCCATCTGGCTTTGGCAACTCAGTGGGTTTTTCCATAACGTGAGTGCACTTCTGAGGCTGCAGAGAGATAAATTTCCCTTACATCTGAATCCTCCCTGCACTGCTTTGGGCACGTGCCAGCCTCCAAAGCTGCCTGCATGGTTTCCTAGTTTCCATTAGCACTCTGAGCCAAGAGGAAAAAGCAGTGTCTTCTCTGACATTTCTCCCTTTAGGTGCTCTGATTGAGAGAGGTGTTTCTGTGCTGTTTGGGGTCTTTCCCTCAGCTGCTTCGTGGCCTGAGCAGCAGTGGGACAGGTCAGAAGTGCACCCAGCACACTTGAGCAGGGCAGATTTTGTCCCACTGTCCAAGCAAGATGCAGTACAGCAATATTATCCTAATCCATACATAAGAATCCTTGGGAAGTGAGTTCTATGTATGAATGTCCAAACTTTGCTGTTTGGATGAGCATGAAGGACTTCTTGTATCTCCTGCACTGGTTATCTGTTATTATTCTCTATTTCATGTTTTGATGTAATGTTAAGTCCTGATTTTCACAGAATTGTTGAGGCTGGAAAAGAACTCTGAGATCATCAAGTCAAACCTATGACCCATCACCACTTGTCAGCTAGAGCAGAGCACTGAGTGCCATGTCCAGTCCTTCCTTGGACACCTCCAGGAGTGGTGACCTAGGAATACCTCCCTGGGCAGCACATTCCAGTGCCTGACAGCCCTAGAAGTCCAATATTAGCAATTAAAAGGTGTGACCTTTTATTTGCATTCACATCCAGCTGCTGTTCGGTCTGGGTTTGTGCTAAGAACCCAAGAACTGGATTTCAAGGCTCTGACATCTCATGGAGCACTGGTTGAAGGGCAATGGACAGGACCATGCAAGTGACCTCTTACCATCAGCCCTGTCAGTGAAACTTCAGCCTCTCTCTCAGTAGTGTGCAAAGAGTAAATTTAATGAGTTTTCCAAACTGGCAACACTCAGTAGCAGGTGTGAAGTCAGTATTTCCTGCTTTAGTTCATATTTTGCCTCAGGAAATAGGAGCAGCTAATCTGTCTCCAGCATCATGCTGCAGATGATAACTAAGAATAATCATCTTAGGTTTGCTTATCAAAATACTCCTCTAACACCACAAGGTCTTTGAGGCCTCAGAGAGCCTTTCACTTGGCCCAGTTCAAAGCTGTGAGTCTGCGTTGGAACATTTTACTTTGTGGTGGTTTTTGGTCCTAACTGCAGCACAGGATTGAGGGCAGAAGGTTTCTTTGGAGCTATGATCGTGTTTAAAATAAGTTTCTCTGCCTCAGTCTTGTGTTATAATAGGATTTGATTAAGGATTTTCTTTTCACTGAAGTTCAGAGCTTTTTTGGTGCTTCCTTCAAATACATTTCTGCTGGTTCTGGTAGAGGATTTCTTCTCTCCTGTTTTCTCTCTGGCACACACAGATGTGTGTTCTTTGCCTGGTTTTTGCCCTTTTCAGTGTTGTTTTTGAATGAGTTCCTGGGTGACTTGATGCTCCTGTGCTATCTCTTTTCCAGCTTTTGGCCTCCACTAGGAGAGATTATGAGAAGATCCAAGAGGAGCTGACCCGACTCCAGATTGAGAACGAAGCAGCCAAGGATGAAGTGAAGGAAGTCCTCCAAGCCCTGGAAGAATTAGCTGTCAATTATGACCAGAAATCCCAGGAAGTAGAGGACAAAACAAGGACCAACGAGCAGCTGGCTGACGAGCTGGCACAGAAGAGTGTAAGAGCCAAGAATGTTGTTCTCTCTTTTCCCCCATAACATTTCCACAGGGGTCCCCAAAACCTGCCAGCTCATGTATCATGGTCCCCCAGCAGCAACCAGTTCCCCCCAGTGTCTATACTGGGCATGATGCTGTAGGGTATGGAATATCCCACTGGCCAGTTCAGGGCACCTGTCCTGGCCTTGCTCCTTCCTGGCTTCTTGTGTAGCTCCTCACTGGCAGACACTGCAATGTCCTTGAAGGTAGAGTGAGCTCTGCTTAGCAACAACTCAAACATCAGCGTGTTATCAACATTATTCTCATCCTAAATCCAAACCACAGCACTTGCTGTGCAAGAAAATTAACCCTGTCCCAGCCACAGGACACTGTTCTATCTCAGGAATCTTTCAGATACTCTCCCAAGTGCATTATTATGGAGTTTAAAAACTGGAATAGCAGCAAAACTGTTAAGAGAGCCATATTTGCTGATCTATTGTCTCTCTTCTAGCTTGATTTAATGCTAAAATTCAGATAGTTCAGAAACTCCTCTATGGAACTGGTGGCAGATTGTGGCTCTCTTGCAGCCTCTGTATGTTGCACACCAGAGCAGCAAGTGAGCTGAATGTGAGAACTGGCCATTCTGTGGTTTGGATATTTAAAACCTGTATCATGCCAGAAAAGCTGTGAAAATCTGCTTCGTGCAAATTGCAGCACTTTGTGGGTTTCTCTGGGCTCTGTGCTGTGGAGCAGGAGTTTTATGGAGAGTCAGGAAGGAACCAGAAAAAATAAATCAGATTTTGGAGCTGGTTTTACTGATTTTAAGGAAAAAAATTGATCTGAGAAAAATTAAGATTGATATATTAGCTTAATACCTCCTTGTTCCTTAATTCATTGCCCATATGAGGGAGCTTTTGTTAACAGATCTGTTCTCATGAAAGACTTCAGTAAAACAGATTATTCCCAAATCCATTTGTAAAAATTGAATTTTATATCCTTCTGTACCTATTTCTCCGTGATTAACCTTCTCTGACATATATTATGCAAATAAGATTCTTACTGGATTTACTACATTTAATAGACCTAAAGTAGCCTTGGTAGCAAGTGAGTTGTGAAAGTGGATTATAGCAAGGTGGAATTGGATGTGTCAGGACATTGTGCCAGGAGGGAAATGCCAGACAATGCCAGGTATCCCAGAGGAACTGGTGCCCAGGCTGTGGAGGGGAGGGTAACTTTTGGCTTTGAACCTCTGCAGAGTGCCCTGACAGCAACCCAGAGGGAGCTGGGCCAGTTGCAGGAGCTCAGTAACCATCAGAAGAAGAGAGCAACAGAAATCCTGAACCTGCTGCTTAAGGACCTGGGAGAGATTGGAGGAATCATTGGTACCAATGATGTTAAAACAGTAAGTTGGATTTCTCACTTTCCATACATCTCCTGCAATATAAAAGTATTTAATCTAGTCACAGATTCACAGAATAGTTTGGGTTGGCAGGACCTTAAAGCTCAATTCATTCCAACCCTGCCATGGGCAGGGACACCTTCCACTAGCCCAGGCTGCTCCAAGCCCCCTCCAACCTGGCCTCGAACACTCCCAGGGATGGAGCAGCCACAGTTTCTCTGGGCAACCTGTCCCCGTATCTCAACCTCAGCACCTCACAGGGAAGGATTTCTTCCCAGTATCCCATCTAAATCTCCACTTTTCCAGTGTGAATCCATTCCCCCTTGTGCTGTCCCTCCATCCCTTGTCCCAAGTCCCTCTGCAGCTCTCCTGGAGCCCCTTTAGGCACTGGAAGGAGCTCTGAGGTCTCCCTGGAGCTTCTCATCTCCAGGCTGGAGACCCCCAGGTATCCCAGCCTGGCTCCATGGCAGAGCTGCTCCAGCACTTGGAGCATCAGTTGATGTGGAATATGTGGCTCCAGCAGTCCTTCTCCAGGACATTGCCTGGTTAGAGCATAGGGTGAAACACTGAAGAGCTTTGTCTGGCCCAGAGATGCTCAGTGTCTGGGCACACAGTGACCACTGTTGTTCCCAGCTCTGTGTTTGGGGCCAGACTCCTCCTGCCCATCTGTGTGTCAATGCACTGATTAATGGGAGGCGAAAATGAGTCCCCCCAAACAATACACATGTAGCCCTACTCCTTTAGCTGGCTTGGCTCAGGATTTCCCAGAATCTGAACCAAACTATTGGTGAGAATTGGTTTCTGGGATGGCTACTTCGTGGTTTGAAATTTGGTGCAAAGTTTGGTCAGACCTCTTTGAGATTTGCCTTTGTGTGGCCCTTGGGTAAAGCTCCCTTAGATGAACAGATGCTCCAACCTGCTCCTGCTGCAGAGGACACAGTCCCTGCTGTCCTGAGTGGTTCTGCAGATGCCAGACCAGCCGAGCAGCCTTTGGTAGATGTCACAGCAGCCTCTGGTGGCCGTTGGAACTAGGAGAGGAAACCTTTGGAAATGGAGGCAGTTTGATCCAGGTTTTTATAGTAACTAAGATGTCAACATGTTAGAGGACAGCTGTCAGTGTAAGCACGGCCAGATTGTTAAGCTTTTAGGAGAATAACTTCCAATTAGTTGGCAATTAGCATCTTCTCCAAGTGTGTCTAATTTCAGGGCAGGCAGAGTTTGGGAAGCAGCTTTATTTCTCAGGCTTTGGGGAGAAGATGCAGCTCATGTTCTCTTCTCCTTGGCAGTGCTGGGAAAAGGTGAGAAGCAGATGAAGTTTAACTTTGTGCTTGCTTGGGGAGAACCTGCACAGCTTGTCAGTGGGTTACAGGAATTTAGGAGCTGAAGAAAAAATCGTGAAGAGAAAATCACCACATTAAGTCACAGGGAAGGAAATGATCCATAAATAGAATGATACATGTAGAGGCAAGAGGATTAGGGTTTTTTTGCCAGGTGAGATGTGTCTGTCTTGCAGCTCCTTAGTGAAGAAGCACAACCCTTCAAGAAGGGACTTCTTTAAGGAGCACTTTGAAAATGCTCTTCAGCTTTTAGCAGTTTGAAAGAAGGAATATATCCCATGCTGGCGACAGGAGAAGGTTTCTCCACAATATGTTCTTGCCATGGTGGTGGACTTGGTTGTTTTAGATGTTGAATTGCTGGAGCACACTGTGAACCTGAGTCTAAATTTCTCACTTTTGAGGCTTATCAGTGAAGCCTGTAAGCAACAGAGTGGTGAAACATGTTTCAAGGTGCCCTCAAGGTCTGTAGGGTCTCCTTGAGAGCTGCTGTGCTTTCACAGAGGCTTCCCAGCTCTGGATAGGATCTTCCCAGCAGGAGGAGTGCTTGGTGTTGAGTGGGTAAGAGCCACAGCTCGAGAGTGTGGTGTGCTCAGTTAGCAGATGTGAACGGGGTGATCGAGGAGGAGTTCACCATGGCAAGGCTCTACATCAGCAAGATGAAGTCGGAGGTGAAGTCGCTGGTGAACCGCAGCAAACAGCTGGAGAGTGCCCAGATCGACTCCAACAGGAAGATGAATGCCAGTGAGAGGGAGCTTGCAGCCTGCCAGCTCCTCATTTCACAGGTATGCTTGTTCCTTCTTTGTCCCAGGGTTTGGTGACTTTCTCATCCTCTTTCCTCATGAAATGTGTGTGCTTGAGACAAGCAATGAGACCTAACAGAGTGGTGTTTCTCTGGTCTGTTTTGTTGGTCTTTTCTCTCTTCTCCTCTTCTTCCCCTTCAATGTTTTTTTGTGGCAAGATTGTGTCCTACTCTACATCTGAAAATGTAGTTTATGGCATAATACTGAAAATCCTCCTCAGAGGGATTTCCTCATGGTGAATTTGTATCTTCTATCACTTTAGAAGCAACCTGAGGGGGGAAGCAGTGGCTGTACAGTTCACTAGCCAAACCTTCATGTCTGCTCTGGTACAGATAACAGGGCAGCAATATCTGAAGTAATATGTTCTGGAAAACTGTGTAAGATGAAATTCCAGCTGATGAGAGGGCTCTGGAGTGGGTGGCAGCTACAGGCAGTGAGGCATGTGGCAGAGAGGGGCTGACTGCTCTGACACACTCAACTGCTTTGGAATGGACATGTGAAGGGGAGGAGATGATCCAGTTTACTGTGTTTCATTTCCTAGCAGTTCCTAAGAAAACCTGGAGCAAGGATAGCCTCTTGCCCTGCAGCAGAGTGTCTTTATTGAGTTCTGCTTAAGCAAGCTCTAGCTGCAAGTGTGCTTCTTATCCTAGGGAGGCTGAGGGTATTGGCTGCTCAAAAATGTTAACTGAAACAGACACCAAGCAGAAATACTCTCAAGTATTAATACTCATCTTGGAGGTTCTCCATTTAAGAGAATATTGAGGCCTCCCTGGGTTTAAAGCCAGGAAGAAGTTGGGTGTTGTTTTGCCCAAAAGTGAAAATGCACCTTATTAATGGAGCCACCAGGTAAGAGGAAAGAAAGGAAGAGCTTCAAGGCAGGTCAGGAAGTGCTCAAGCCTGGCAGGACTCAGCCAGAACTGGTGGCCTCTTACTGCCACTGGCAGTGCTGTATCACAGGGCTGTGTGGTCATGGAGTTAAGCTGATCCATCCATACCAACAACTTCCATTTGGGGGCCAGAAACCTTTGAAAATGGAGTGTGTTTTGATCTGTTAGCCCCTTCTCAGATCTTCTGCTGTATGTTCTCCTAGTTATCAGCTCTGGGTGTGGAAATCTCTTTTCCCTCCTTTATGTGGGACAGGACCTGCATTCCCAGGTAACCCCCTGTGCCACTCACATCTCATTGCTCTTCCCCTTGCCTTTAAAGCATGAAGCAAAGATCAAGTCCCTTACAGACTACATGCAGAACATGGAGCAGAAGAGGAGGCAGCTGGAGGAGTCCCAGGACTCTCTCAACGAGGAGCTGGCCAAGTTACGTGCTCAAGGTACGACATTGGGTCTTTTGTCACCATTTCTTTTACCAACTCTGTCTTAGAAAGTTCAGTATTGTGTTTTAGTGGTGAGAGAAAGTGAAAAACCCACACAGATCCTTTAGCTAAACAGCACCAATCAATCTTGCTAAACAGTGTGTAAAATTCCTAGATACATAGCTAATTTCAGTTGTTCCACTGGCAAACTCCCTGCCCCATTCCAAGGGAATCTGCTTCCCTTGGGGTCAGTCTTTCCCAGTTCCTATGTAGGATTCAGCTGACTTCATTTTAAGCATTGCATGTTTTCCCACTCCCATTTATGTGGAAAATGTGTATCTATCAAAGCAGTTCTTGTAGCTTTGCTAAATTCCTGGTCTGTGTAAAACTACAATGTGATCTGTGGCCTTAACATCATTCTGGATCTCTGCACAAGGGATTTTCCCTGACTGAGGGAGCAGCAAATGGTGACAAGACTTTTTAGTATCTCCTGCATTGTTAAAGCAGAACATTTGTTGTATCTCCTGATCTTCCTACCCCACTCCCAAGAAATCCCCTGGTTCTAGGGTACCATTTCCCCAGTGAATGCAGAACTGTAGGGGGATAAACAGACAAGGGGAGGCTGGAAAGGTTCTAGGTGAGTTGGGAACAACATGGTAAAGGAAAAGGGTGTTTGGGCTGTATAGAACTGTGCAGTTAATTCTCAACTGTCTCCACCTTTACCCAGAGAAAATGCACGAAGTCAGCTTCAAGGATAAGGAGAAGGAACACCTGACCCGGCTCCAGGACGCAGAGGAGATGAAGGTAGTTGGGCACACTGCAGTTTTAGAGGGTGTTTCTCAGTGAGATTGTTCATTCAGCTGATAATTTGGGTGTCATTTTGTCTTCTTGCACATGTTGTGTGCTTTGAAAACCACTGCCAGCCTGGGGCAGAATTGTTCAGATCAGCAAACCTCAGCTTGCTGAGTGACCTGAGGTCAGAGGACTTGCTAGGAGTGAGGTTGTTGCCCAGATGATGCAAAGAAGTCAGTTATAGTCTGAACATAGTGTCATAGTATGTTAAGGGGTTGGAGTGGACCTTAGAGGTCATGTAGTCCCAACATCCTTGTGGGCTGGGCCAGCCTCAAAGAGGAGAGAGCACCAGGACCTTCAGAGGACTCTGCTCCAGTGCAGATGTCTGAGTTCCTCAAATCATGTGGATGAAGAACCAAAATATCAGGCCCACTATGCTGCATACATAATGGAGAACAGTTTGGTTAAAAATGATATTGATTCATCTCTGTGTTACTCTAATCTTCTGCTGCTGAAAGTCAATTTGCCCAGTAGTGACTCAGGTCACAGGGGTTAATATCATACTAAGAAATTTGATTAAGAAAGAGGCAACTTGCCCAAAGTTTGGCAAGAATTGTGACTGCCTCCTAGAAATAATAATGAAACATAAACCTGTTTCCTGGTGTTTTTCCTTTGGAATGCAAAGACCTGTTAGCAATGACGTGTGAGTTGTGTTTCAAATCTTTGGAATGCAAAGACGTGTCAGCAATGACGTGTGAGTTGTGTTTCAAATTGCAGACGAGGAATTTATCCATTTTACAGGGATGGTGATAGAGGTTTGTCACCAGCAAAACGTTGACCTCCATTATAAACATTTCAAGTTATTAGAACAGCCCTTCCAGCTGGGAGAAAACCAGCAAATCTTTCATTAGCAAGCTATAGAGAGACATTGAGTTTTTCTTCCAGTTTGAGGCATATCTAAGCCTAGAGAATGTAAACAATTCTCAGAGAAGGGAAGGATTCTTTGGGTTTTATTCCTGTCACAGGTGGAGCTGTACACTGTTTTCTTGGTGAATAAACAGGTGGAATATTAGAGGTAAATCAGTGTCATTCCTAACACACACTGTGCCAAGCCCCAGGTGTTCACCTGTGGCTGTTTTTGCAAGAGAATGAGTAGAACTTGGTGTACATCTGGTGCTAACAACCGAATTAAATGCTTGGATGAGTAGACACACATACGAATCAAATTCCTGAATTAACCTGATTTGCTAAGATTCCCTGAATTCCAAAAGCCAGGTTGGTTTCCAGGCCGTGTAGGAAGGATCTGCGCTGTGTGTCCCTGGATTTCGGTTCATGCCTGGCTCTCCTGTTTGCAGAAGGCGTTGGAGCAGCAGATGGAGAGTCACAGGGAAGCCCACCAGAAGCAGCTGTCCAGGCTGAGGGATGAAATTGAAGAGAAGCAGAAAATAATTGATGAAATCAGAGAGTATGTTCACTCACTCCATCGCTTTCTCTGCTCCCGTCCTGTCTCACTCTTTTGGGGGTGGATTTGTTCGTTTTAATTGCTGTTTAGATGTCAGTTCTGTCCTTACATGCCACTGCCAAACCTCTAATTATTTTGCTGGGTGGATTACAGTGCTTAGTTCTTTATTGGGGAGCTTTAACAAGTCCATAAAATTAGAGAGAGGAAAAGGAGAGAGTAATGTTACACCTGCAGGTCGGTAGGTAAGAGGAGCTTGGAGGTGAAAGATCATTTAGGTTAGAAAATACCTTTAAGGTCATTGAATCCAACTATTAGCCAAGGCCATCACTAAACCATGTCCCCATCAAGGTTTTGAGGGCCTTTTAGAGTCCTGCCACAGACTTTCTGAGGGTCTGGGTGACTCCAGTGTCTCTCATTTTATAGCCTTAATATTTTTCCTGCCACACTGATGTAACTCTGTCAGTCAGGTGCTCCAGCCCTTGGAAAATTGAGTGCTTTGCTCCTGTATTCTTGTCTTTCTGAAATCCAGGCAATCCTGGTGTAGTATGCATTCTTTATCATGTTTATTGTGTGGCCAGGGACTAATCAGAGGGAAATGAGAAACAGGAGGAAGCAAGACAGAAAGGTGGCAAGAACAGGTTGTGTCCTTTAAGGTAAAGGAAGGAAACTACTGGATTTAGTTCTCCAGTATTGATTTTCAGGTTTTTTCAGAGTTTTTCAGTAGAGAGTTCCTTTCTCTGTCCAACCCCATTTAGTTGGAGATTACCCACCCTCCCTCATGTGCTTCAGCACTGAGCTCTACTGACTCTTCCCTTCCCATTCCAGTATGAACCAGAAGCTGCAGCTGGAACAAGAGAAGCTGAGTGCTGATTATGATAAATTAAAAATTGAGGACCAGGAGAGAGAAATGAAACTGGAAAAGCTCATGTAAGTCAACAATTTTCTTACTTGGTGCCCTTGAATCTCTTCACGTGTCCACAGGAAATATTCACACTGAAAAGATCATTTTGGTAACAAATCCAATATAAGCTGCTAATAAATGATGCCAATCACTCTGCTCACCAATTACATCATAGGCTTTTCAATAGTGGCTTTGATACTTTCCAAAAAAGATGTTATTAGAGCTCTGATTACGAAATACCACGGAAAGTGTTAAATCCTTCTTTCCTTAATGCACAGCAGAAACAAACAAGAAAGAATTGGGAGGTTTTGGTGAGGTTTCATTGATCTTTTTGGTCTCTTTTTTTAAGAAATAAATCAGATGTCTGAGTAAAAAGCCTTTCCAGGAAATGAGAGGGAAAACCTTGATGTGTGGCCACAAAAGATGGAGGTGGTGACTCAGCCCTTCCATGTATTTGGGGCAGTTGGAAGCACCATTAGAGATGCAAAGAGATGCTCAGTTTGCTCACATCTGCAGATGTGCTGCTCCAACTGAATGCTGATTGAGTCTCTCCTGCTTTATATGCCTTCAGTGTTTTTGATGTGTGTTCAATGTTGTCATCTTCCTAGACTGCTCAATGATAAAAGGGAACAAGCAAGAGAAGACCTTAAGGGGCTCGAGGAGACAGTGGTAGGTCTTAATGACTCTTCATGGAGCTTTTTCCGCTACGTCTGTATACCCAAGTGGTGTTGTCATTTCTGAATGAACAGCTTTGAGCTGTCTAAAATAAAAGGTTGCTCTTAGCAGCTTTGGGAAGACAATTCTTTTCAGAGTGGCTTAAGGGCTGGGTGGGTTGGGGTGAGCTGCCTCACATGGACCTTCCTTGCTGGCAGAAATGCCACTTCTTGTGTCACTCCCCCAGTCTGGAGTAAGGTGGTTATTTCACCGAGCCTAAGAAGTTGATGCATAGTAGAAAAAAAAAACCCTGGGCAAAGCTGGATTTTGGCCAAAATTTTAATAGCACTTAAATTTCTTGAGTGCCTGTGAGTGCACTCAGAGTAGGGCAATGTGTTTGCTGGGGAGAGAATGCAGAGCTCTCTCACCTGTTATCAGCCAAACCCAAGGAGAGATTTTACACCAGAGTTTCTACTATGTCTTACTGGTTTGTGCTTTAAAAATTATTGTGATTCTGATTGTTACTGTTTTGATTCCAGGCAAGAGAACTTCAGACTCTTCACAACCTGCGCAAACTTTTTGTCCAAGATCTCACCACTCGTGTTAAAAAAGTAAGACATTCCTCTTTTAAACCAAAGTCTGTCGTTTTTGAAGTGTTCCTGTGGTTTGCTGGGAGCCTTTAGTGCATGTTGTTACAAAGTGGGACATTGTCTTTTTCAGCAACAGTGAGAAACAAGAGTAAAACTGTTCTGATGTTTTTAGCTTTTATTTGGTCCTAATTTGTTAAGGACAAGTCTTGGTGGTTGAGCAAATGAACCAATCAGTGCAGTCCAGGCAAAGATGGTATTAATGGGCACCAGAAATTACTCAGTGTACTTTGATTCTCCTATTCAGGATCCCCCATCACTGTTCAGTGAGAATAGTTTATGGAGTGGGGAATGTGGTTTTTAAATATCAAATGAACACGTTAAATAAATTCCCTTTAATCTGGAGCTCTGGGAGGCTTTTCTGCCTTTGGGAAGCTTAACTTTACCAAAGAGATGAGCTTGCTCTGGAGTTTCTGCCTGGCTTTGCTGAGTGCTGCAACTCTCTGTGCAGAGTGTTGAGCTTGACAGCGACGATGGAGGTGGAAGTGCAGCGCAGAAGCAGAAAATTTCCTTTCTTGAGAACAACCTGGAACAGCTTACTAAGGTTCACAAACAGGTAAGGGCTCTCCTTCCCCCCCTCCTTCCCCCCTCCTTCCTTCCCACAGAAAATACACCTTTTAAATACTTGCAAGGATAATTTTGGAAGGTAACCTGTACTGTCTGAGGAAATGCTACCCATAATTCTCAACTAAACTCCTTGGCATTAGGAGTTGGTGTAGAGCTGCTCTTCCCACTACCTGTACTTGTATGAATGTGTTAAACAAACAGCTGTTTTTATGGAAATAGACTTTTAGCTGCTTTGGCACTAGGTAAGGCATAAAAACCAGAATAAAGTGTTTGTTTTATGTTGTGTGCCACTAGCTGGGTTCTAGATGGATTGTGTGGCCCCAGCTTTGACTCAGAGACACCCTGGGAGGCCTAACCACAGAGTGTGAGAGCAAAGTGTGAAAAGCAAAGAGATGGAGGTTTGCTGTGCAGATGAAGGGTTGGTGCCTTCCTGGGATGCTGAGGGTGCTCATTTCTGGGCATGTCCATCTCTGTCTCCTCCCTCCTTCATGGGGTTCCTGTTTCATAGAATCCCAGACTGGTTTGGGTTGAAAGGACCTTAAAGCTGAACTTGTCCCACCCCCTGCCCTGGGCAGGGACACCTCCCACCAGAGCAGCTTGATCAAAGCCCCATCCAACCCCCAGGGTTGGAGCAGCCACAGCTGCTCTGGGCAACCTGTGCCAGTGTCTCACCACCCTCACATTTCAGTAATTCAGCTTCCACCCTCCTGTCAGGTATCACTGTTTGAACTCTGTCCCACTGCTCAGGGGCAGAGCACAAAACAGTAAAGCTGCTTTTAATTTCATTTTTGGACGGTGACAGAACATTGTGCAGTGCACTAGGGATTTCGTTTTTGGACAGTGACAGAACATTGTGCAGTGCACTAGGAAACTGATATTAGTGAGCCAAAAACTCCAAAACGTGCTTTGTTTATTCCTCTACAAGTGCCAAAAGAGCAAGTGGTGCCAAACCATGACAAGTGTCCACCAGGGTTTGGTGCTTTGAGACTCCCAGGGAACAGATGGTTTCAAGACCTACTTTCTAAATGTGGAAATGGGAACATGTTAGAGGAGTTGATTTTGCTTTTCCCATTTTGCCTTTGCTGCACTCAATTCACACATGTGCTGCATTTCAGATAAGGATTTTTATAGCTCTCATTAGTGTTTACTCTAAACCAACCAGGAATCCCATCCTGTAAAAAACTCTGTGGGAAAAATACCATTGGGCTCGAGCTGACTGATACTATCCTGCTCTGACTCCTGTGTTTGATAGAGCAAAGGTTCAGCACTTGCACAAGAAGAACATTGTGACAATTTTTAGCCTGTTTATGTTTTTTTTAAGCACTAAACCTGGACTAGCAGGTGTCAAACCTTCCGATTGTCAAACAAGGTGTGAAGTCAGTACATGCTGTTGCTTTCCTGCTTTATTCATGTGGGAATTAAACCACTTTTCACTCCAGAAAAGGGAGAGTTACTCCTTTGGGCTAGATTTCTGTTGACTCCTAGCAATGGTATCATCTGTTCAGTAGAAATTGTTCAGGATTTTCTGTGTGCATCAGTTTATCACTCATTAAAAATCAATCCTCTCCCTTGGCTGTTGCTGCATGTAAAGTCAGGTGTTACTTGGGTAATGGATAGACCTTGCTCAGGCTCATGTTTAATTGAGGAAGTGCATGAATTCGAAGTTGATCTAATCATCACATTTATAGCTACAAAGCAATTTTTTTAGTGTAGTTTCCGATGTTCCCACATGCTTGAGCAGAGAACACACAGGTGAGCAAGTCAGAACCACTGGAGATGATGAATTTTGGATGATCCCCAGTGTTGTAAGACATATTTCAACTTTACTATCATGAAATAATGAGGTGATCAAGTATTGGCAAAATCCTGGATATTTCTGTATTCTGAGGACACGCAGAGTTTCTGCTGCAGTTGCTCTAAAGATTAGAGAAGGAGATGTAGCAGTAAAACCCTCCAGGGTTGGTCCTGGAGGCTTCACCCTTCAGGATCAGCTCTGAAATGTTGTTGAATGGAATAAACTCACTTGTTCTTTGATCTTTCTGGGAAATTTAAATGAATCATTTAATGAATGATTTAAATCACACCTCAGGCAGAGAAATGAACTGCAGGAACACTAGGAAGTGTTTGGACAATGCTCTCAGGCACATGGTGGGATTGTTGGGGCATCCTGAGCAGGGCCAGGAGTTGGACTGCATCATCCTCATGGGTCCCTTCCAACTCAGGGGATTGAATGATTTCTCTTCTCCCAGGTAACAAGTGACAAGACAAGAGGAAATAGCCTGAAGTTGCCTCAGGGGACGTTTAGGCTGGACATCAGGAAGAATTTCTTCACTGAAGGGATGCTCAGGCATTGCAATGTGCTGCCCAGGGAGGAGGTGGAGTCACCATCCCGGGAGGGGTTTTAGAAATGACTGGACATAGCACGTAGTGCTGTGGTTTAGCTGACAAGCTGCTCAGTCAAAGGTTGGACTCGATGATCTTGGAGGTCTTTTCCAACCTTTACAATTCCATGAATTAAAATTTCACTTTAACATCAGCTTTTTATAGTCATTTCTGGAAGCAACCTGTGCCATTCACAGCACACACGGCATGAAGACGAACCAGTGGCACCTTCTGCCTGTCCCACAGCTGCTCACAGGCTGTTTCTGACCCTGTTCCCTTGCAGTTGGTACGTGATAATGCAGATCTTCGTTGCGAGCTTCCTAAGCTGGAAAAACGCCTTCGAGCTACGGCAGAGAGAGTTAAGGCCCTGGAGAGTGCACTGAAGGAGGCCAAGGAGAACGCCATGAGGGACCGCAAGCGCTACCAGCAGGAGGTGGATCGCATCAAGGAGGCTGTGAGGGCCAAGAACATGGCCAGGAGAGCACACTCTGCTCAGATCGGTGAGGGCACGGAGCTGAACGGGGAGTGCCTGGTCTGTTTGCTCATGGGTGACTAGAGAGAGCTTTGAAAGCAGCAGGCCAAGGCTAACCACGGGGGCTGCTTCTCCTCTGCTGCACAGGAATCTTCAAAGCCTTCACTTTTTAATAGAATCTGCCCCACCTAAAGTTTAAAGAGGCTCTGCTGTTTAACTCGGTAAATAAATGGCATAATGGGGCTCATGTGCCCTTCTAGTGACCTGAAAACTTGTCTCCTTAAATTAGTCTCTCACTTTCTTCCTCCTCCCCCCACACACTCTCCTGCTTTCATTCTTTCCTTGCCTTTCTGGACCTTGCCCCTTCCTCTTTTTTTGTTCACTCCTCCCTGTGACTTAATTTGGACCTGAATGTGTGTACACAACCAGGATGGGGCAATTTTTGGCATGATCTGTTGGGATTGCTAAAGCAGAAAGGTAATGGTGTGGATGGTGATGCTAATCTTGGGAAAGAATTAGCAGCACACTCTTACCTGCTGTAGAAAGCTACCTACTACCTCTTGTAGAAAGCATCAACAGCTTTGTCTCGGCGACTTCTGGAATGATATTAATCAACAAATTGGACTTAGAAAGTCCATGAATGCCCACCAGATGGTCATGACTTCCCAGTGCTGCCTACACAGCCCATAACCTTTGCAGATCCCATTCCTGGGGGGGCTGAAGGGCCCTGTCACAAGCAGCACATGGATGTGTGTGTGGTTGGCTGAGGAGGGGAACGTTGTGTTATTCAGAGGAGAGTTACAGACCACTCTGCAAACACAGGAACAATGGGGTTGGTACTAGAGGTGAAGGTGAGGTGGAAAACCTCAAGTTTGGAATAGATTGTCCAGGGAGGTGGTGGAGTCACCATCCCTGGAGGTGTTTGAGAGGTGTCTGGATGTGGTTTAGGGTTTAGGGGTTCCAGCAGCGACAGGTTAATGGTTGGACTCAATGATCTTAGAGGTCTCCTCCAACCTTGATGGTTCTGTGACTCTAAGTGAAAGCTAAATGTCTTCTTTGGTCTCCTCCTGTTCCCCTGCAGCCAAGCCCATCCGCCCTGGCCACTACCCAGCGTCGTCTCCAACGGCTGTCCACGCCATCCGAGGGGGAGGGATGGCCAACTCCAGCTACTACCACAACACCAAATAGACAAGAAGTAAGACCAAAGTAACTTACTCATCTGTTTTTCCCCTGATCACTCAGTGTTGCTTTTAGGAGACTCAGAGTAATTTTCTTTCTATTTTTACTAAGAGTCGTTTGCTGCTAATTACAAAAAAAGACTAATTGAAGGAGTCCCTGTTAGGAAGCTTTACAAGCTGCTGAGGAGAGGTTCTATTTTAATGACTTTAGCACTTAAAACTTATAATGAACTAAACTACTCTGGTAAATCCGTCCTGAAATTCACACATAGAGGTGTGAAACTCATGTGGTAAAAATAGGCTTCCAGGGGTTCCTTCTGCCAATTTCACTTCAGCTTTCTGTGCCATGAATATGAATATATTTCTGTGCTGTGATATTCCAGCCTGGGATAGGGGCAGAGCAGCTGTAAATGGCAGCAGCAGAGACCTCTCTAAATCTGAGTGTCACAACTTGGCAAACTTGGCACTCTTACTCAGGTCTCTATTTTAATTTAACTGCAAGAGCTTGAGGGTTTCTCCTAAGCAAAAACCTCAAGGAAGATGAGCAGCATATTGCCAGGAGATTTCTTGGTGGACACTGCCCTCCCATTTCCTCCTGTAAATGCTCATTATCAGGGAGGTTTACATCTGTGTGATTGCAGATGATCACTTTCTGTTTCAGACATGCCCAGAGCTGGTGGCTGTGAAAAGCAGCCAAGGCACTGCTAAGCTGTCCCTCCAAGTCTGGCTTTTTTCCTTCCTCGAGGATTAATTCTGTCTCATGACTCTCTTCTGATAGTCTGTGGTTTCCTCAAGGCACTCAGCATTCTTGGGTGGTTTTTTTCCCTTCTTTTTGGGGAATGTTTCATGTCAGGCATGAATGCCAACCATCCATCACCTCACACTCAGGCTCTTATTGTGCTGGGGGATTGTTTCTGCTCATTGTGTTTGCCATGAGCCCCTGAGCTGCAAGCAACATATTTTCTCTGGGGATGAATTAGGGCAAGTCTTTGCTGAGTGGTTTTGTGCAGTAGTTCATTCTGAACTGCAGTTGGCTTTTCCATCTCCTGTGGGTGAGTGTCAGTGCCTCGTTGTTCCCATCTCAGTGGCCAAGCAAAGGGACAAGAGTGTGACACAGAGGCATGTAAAATATGTCTAAACATTTATTGTAGCAGCTACTCTGGAGGGAAAAAGCTGCTACCTGCCTAAACTGAGTGCACCTTTATGTACCAACTGCTGTGAAATGAAGTGTCAGACTCAAACAGGCCACATGGTGAATACAGGCACATGTCAAGTGAATAACTGTACATTAATAAAAATTATTACTAAAATAAACCCAATTAAAACTAGGTTTATAATAAGGTAGGACTCTAGAAGGCAATAAAAAGCAATCAGAAGGCACAGAATTACTTTGAAATGGTTTAGATGCTGAGGTTTAGAGTGTGGAGGATGAGCAGATTCAGGCCAGGTATGGAACAGGTTGCAGAGGAGCTCAGGCAAAGTGAGCGTGGGGAAAAAGAAGATGGAAGAACTCAGAAGAAACCGGATAAAGTTAGGGAGCCATGAGCTGCAGTGTGAGCTCAGCACAGAAAGCAAATCCAATCCTGGGCTGCATCCACAGCAGTGTGGGCAGCAGGGCAAGGGAGGTGATTCTCCCCCTCTGCTCTGCTCTGTGAGACCCACCTGGAATCCTGCACACAGTTCTGGTGTCCTCAGCATCAGAAGGACATGGAACTGTTGGAGCAAGTCCAGAGGAGGCCACAAAGTTGATCAGAGGGTTGGAGCATCTCCCTGTGAGGACAGGCTGAGGGAGCTGGGGCTGTTCTATGATTTATGGTTTCTGGAAAAGACTGGAAAAACTCTGCAAACCAAATGGCAGCCCAAGAGGTTGGAATGAAACCATCTAAAGAGTGTGGAATGAAACCATTCAAACACATCTAGGAGGAAGTCTGGAAGATGTGGTCAGTGGTGGAAGAAGGTCAGTTCTCATCAGGTTTGGGCCTTTGGTTTAGAAAATCGTTGACTAATTGCAACTATGTGGCTGTTGGGAGTATCAGAGTAATCTGAATTGTGAGCTGCTGGGATGGAGACCCAGGGGTGTGAGTGAGGGTGTTAGTAAAGGTACTGCATGATACCTCTGGGACATTCCTGTGCTCTGTAGGAAGTGCTGTGAAATGGAGCAGTTCTGCACAGCTCTAGTTACACCAGAACTTTCCTTTCTATCCATTTAACAGCAGTGAAATGAAGGTGAGGTGTCTATATCAAGTACCATCCCCATTTCTGGAATGAAAACTTCATAGCAGGATGAGGATTTATCTTAGGTTCATTCATTATTCACCACAAAGATAATAGACACTTAGTGGTGTGAGACTGGTTGGGGATTGATGGATTATCCCAGCAGCTCATAGAGCAGCAGAGGGAAGAGAAGGGAATGTGGGTGTTAACCTAATACCCAGAATAAAAAAAGCAAGAACTGGTATGTATTTTGCTTTAGATAGGTACAAAACCCCAAACCAACCCCCAAATTCTTTGCTTTCTGTGCTGCCACACAAAGTTTAGGCTAAAGACTGCACAAAATTCACTGTAGAATTAGGTTTTGTATGGGGTTTTTTTATAGTTATTGATGAAAACATGATGATAATAAGTTTTAGAAATGGAAATCAGCATAAAGGCAAAGCTGAGTGTCCTTTGCATTGTGCTAGGCTGAAGTGAGTAACAGGGAAGTGCCTGAAGTGGGAGGAATCTCTGGTGAATTGTTTGTCACGCTGAAATATGTGTAAATATGGTGATGTAAATATGGAATGTAAACAGAAATCAGCTCATTTTGAAATTCTGCTTTTAAATTCAGGCTGAATAACTGCATTTAATCTAGCCAAGAAGATCCACAAATTAATAACCACCCTGGTTTCCTTTAAGGTGTTAATGAGGAGAACAATTAGGAGCTAACACAATTCCCACTGTCAGTTTAGGGTGAATTTAAATACCCTGATGTATCGATATTTATGTGTTTATGTTCATAACTTGGATCTTGAATTTGGACAAGGGATTTTTTTAATAACTATGTAAGAAAATGGTTAATTAAGAAATAAATGAGGATCCTTGTTAGGCTGGTTTGGTATCAACTGATTGAACAACCTGCCAGGACTTTCAGTTCCTGACGTGGTGCTTTCCACATGGCAATGAGAGAGGTAGGGGGAAAACAATCCAAGCCCAAGAGAATCATAGAATTTAGGGGTTGGAATGGAGCTCAGAGCTCACCCAGCCCCAACCCCTGCCCTGGGCAGGGACACCTCCCACCAGAGCAGGTTGCTCAAGGCTCATCCAACCTGGCTGTGAACACTGCCAGGGTTGGGGCAGCCACAGCCTCCCTGGGCACCCTGGGACAGTGTCTCACCACCCTCACGGGGAAAACTTGTTCCTCACATCCAACCTAGACTTTCCCTCCTTCAGTTTGAACCCATTACTCCTTGTCCTGTCCCTGCAGTTCCTAACACAGAGTCCCTCTCTGGCTCCTTGTAGCCCCTTCAGATAGTGAAAAGTTGCTCTGAGGTCTCCACACAACCTTCTCTTCTCCAGGCTGAACAGCCCCAACTCCCTCAGCCTGTCCTCCCAGGGGAGATGAGAGCTTTTAAAAGTCTCTATTTGCCATGTTTTATGATCAGCTTTACTATTTATAAGGTTATATTTCATACAGTTATTACTTATAAAGGTTTATAGATGGTAGTCAAGGAATCTCTGTACTGAGTAACATGCCTTGAACTTTGCTTCTGGGTGGAATTACTGTTAAATTAGGGAGAAAGATGCTTTTATGTGCATTATATAGAATTATATATATAGTTTTACAAGGTATTCAGGATATTATATACAAAACATTGTAGCTATTCCTGAAAACACTTATTTTATACATGGGTGTATGTATACATACAATTGGAAGGAACCTCTGACAGGAGACACAGAAGAGGAGAATTGGTTTGGATTTGTTTATTTTCATCATTTCATAGTAAGTTACCACAGACAGCTACAGTCACTTTCCTTACTTGCACGTAAGATCAAGATTGCCCCAACCCTGGCAGTGTTCACAGCCAGGTTGGATGAGCTTTGAGCAACCTGCTCTGGTGGGAGGTGTCCCTGCCCAGGGCAGGGGTTGGGGCTGGATCATCTCTAAGGTCCTGGAACACTCGATTCTATGATCAGCACACAGCTGCTCTTCAGCACATCCCAGTGCCAAGCAGCAGAGAGAAAAATCCATTGAAGGAAGAGAGAAATGAAAGGAGAAGATGATGTTTAGGCAAGATGTGATGCCAGTCTGCAGGTGGCAGGGGAGGACTGTCACCAGCAGAACTGGCACCTTATGGCTGTGAGACCTCTTGCATGTATTGCTCAGCTGTGCTTTATGGTTTCAGCACCACTAATTCCCTTCCACTTTCTTGCTCTCTTTCCACAGGTCGATTCCACTTAGCATGTTAAGGACTGTCATTAAGTCACTAGTTTCTTTTTATCCCCTCTCCAACCTGCCCCACATCCTACTCGTCCTGCGCTTCCTCCAGCCATCTGCAACGCACTGGGCCCAGCTATCTCGAGCTTCGTAGGATCTCCACCTGTACAGAATTGTCCAGCTCAACTCTTCTCCAGATCCTTGTACGATGTATTGACCATAAGCATCTCAGTAAGGCTAGGGAGTGAGTCTGCCACTCCCCATCAGCCCTCGGCGCGGGGTAGGTTGGGGCTCCCACGCTCAGCGCGATGCTGTTCCGGAGTCCTTTGTGCATCAGTAATTCCCAACTTCTGGCATCAAAGAATTAATTATCCAATGACCAAGTGCCATCCAAGGCAGGTGATTGTGCTCTGTCATGACTGATTTACTGTATAATATACATATTATTTTATATTTTTAGGGGATGAAAATGTGCTGCTATATGGTTTCATTTTACTGCTTACATTTTCAGAAGGAAATTTCCCCAAAGAACCATTTGTAATATCCTGATTTAAAAAAAAAAAATAAAAAAAAAATCTTTGGACTGTATAAAATAACCTTTATTGCAGTACCTGGTAAAGATCAAATGGGATGCAGAGAAATCTGTTAGTATAGATCTAGGATTTGAAGTTTGGTAGTTCCATAAATATATCTGTGTGACCTATTTGAAAACTAAGACCTGACCTGCTTGTAGTTCTCCCTGTGGTGGAGGGTTTGCCTGGAGTGTCCTGGCTTAGCCACATGTGTGTAAGCATTGTTCCTTAGGAAGTTTGGAAGGTTTTCAGAATGCTGTGTGGAAAAATTGTCTTGGAAAACCCGCCGAGCATCCCTCCCCCTTTCCCCTTCCCGCATGCCTTGGGCAAGCCCCGATCTGTTCCACATCCCGAGGGAACATTCCCCTCCCACTACAGACACGACCTTAAAGGGACAAAGGAGAATAAATCCCCCAAGCCCCAGACCCGACCTTAAAAAATTAAAGAGTCCAAAAGGAGGGGAGAGTTGGACAGCAGATTTGCAGGGAGGTGAGGAGGAAATGGTCTTTGTAAGTCACTGTGTGCAAGTCATCCTACAGGTGTTCCACTCGTGCTCTCGGAGGTAAGGACCAGCCTGTTTGCCTCTCTTGGATCTCTCTTTCGTGCCAGACAGCAGCTTTCCATCTTCTCAGCAAGGTGGCACTGGAATCGCTCCGGGAAGGTTCCACTGGTGCTCCTCCTCCTCCTCCTCCTCCTCCCTGCCAGCACATCTCCTCCCAGGGCAGGTGTGCAACAGCAGAAGGAAACAGGATTGTAGGAAGGTCACAGCCCTCTAGTCTTCTTTTGCTCTTATTTTATTTGAGATTGATTGTTTGTTTTTTTTTTTTACTTTCTGGATGTGTTTGTTGGTAGGTGTAGAACTATTCAGTTGTTGGGAGATTGTGACTTGACTGTAGCTGGTTGTTTTTTTTTCTACTGCAATTAGGTTGTTGGACTTAATTTAACTGTTGGGTTGTTTGTCGGGTTTTTTTTTAATGTTGCACTATTTTGGGGGGAGCGTTTTGCTAAACATATTTAATGAAGCTGCAGATTTGCATGTAATTTAATTTATTTTGTATTTTCCAAAGTTTTATATTTTCTTTCTTTACGTGCATGTGCACTGCCAGGAAAAAAAAAATGAACTGTGAACTTGCCATATGCAATCTTGAATAAAATCACTCCTTCAGATCTACTCTGTGCTATCTCATCAGCTGTTGGGAGCTGAAATTTCTACTATGAACTGATGATCCTCCTGTTTTGGTTCTAAAACAACTGTCTTGGGAAAGATTTGCTGTCAGAGATTTTTGTATCATAGGAAAAATTTTGTTGTGTCTCTCAGAGTTTGGTATGGAATTTATATTGTGGATGCAGCATTAGCTGAAACTGAAGGTATGGATCTCTCCCAGTATCCCCATGGGTCCTGGAGGGCAGTTGGGACAGTTTCCTGCAGCTTGAGGAGTAAGTTAGCTTTGACAACTCTTAATGGTGCTAGTGCTGATCAGCCAGTCAGTCCTGCTAGCAAAGAGAACCTTAAGCCTCTCCAAGTTAACTTCTACACCAAGACTGCAGGAGGACTGGAGTGCCCAAAGGAAGCCTCAGGCTAAAATTCTCCCAAAGAAACACAGAATAGATTCAGCAATTGGAAATCGTGCACTGTAGTTGAACATACTCTGCTTCTATTATATCAGTTCTTGGTTTTAAGCCTCTTTTAATGAGGCGACTTCAGTTTGTATTGTGTGTTGTATATTCAACTTTTGTACCATTTTTAAGGCTTTCACATTTTATATCTGGAAAGGAAACCCACACATCTGCTCTGCAGAGATCAGCCCCTGTCTCCTGCCGTTTCCACCACCTGATCCTTTCTTAGCTTCTTTTGCTCTCTGAGTGTTGTGTTCTCTTTATTCAGTTTCGAGCCGTGGTTTGTACAGCGTAAATGAAATCTCACATCTAACGTGTCATGCATGGGACAGATTTGGGTGGGAATACCATTCATGGATGGAAAATGTATTTCAGGTGGAATTGAAGTGCATATTGTTCTTTTTGCTAGTAATTAAAAAGTATTTCTGGCTCACTTGAGCTTCTCTTACTGATATGTTCAAATATCTTGTGTTTGTCCTTGAGTTCACGTTTCATCTACTTGTTTGCTGCAAAGCAAGGAAAGTTTGAAGCCTGGGAAGATCTTGGCTGATGCATTTTTAAGTTTGTATTTTAACTCGACAAGGGTGAGAGTTGGATTATCCTGAGTACAGTGAAAAATAAGTCAGAAAAAGACGTTATGATGATAATTCCTGCCTTGAGCAACTTTTCTGTTTCGTTTTATAAAGCCTAATGGACTAAGATGCCTGAAATTGTTACAAATCACAGAATCCCAGAATGGTTTGGGCTGGAAGAACCTTAAAGATCATACAGTTCCACCCCCTGCCCTGGGCAGGGACACCTCCCACCAGCCCAGGGTGCTCCAACCCCATCCAACCTGGCCTGGAACACTCCCAGGGATGGAGCAGCCACAGCTGCTCTGGGCAACCTGTGCCAGAGTCTCAGCACCTCACAGCCAGGAATTCCTCCCTAATATCTAATCTAAACCTACCTTGTCTTGGAAATAAACAAAATAATGAATTTTGAGCTGAACATTACTTTATTTGAAGAAATGGATCTTCAAACCAAATGGTGCTGAAGGTCCAAAAGGCAATTTGGACCTTCATCCGCTTCCCCTTCCTGGAGGAGAAATACCTCATGTAAAGATGAACGAAGTGCACCTCCCTGGGAAAAGGGAGGAATCAGGAAGAGACTGGCAGGATAATCTGACTCTCCCCTTGCTCTGGTTGGTGTGTTCACTGTGCCTGTCCGAGCTGTGCACCGGCAGCACCCGCTGTGCAGGATGGGACACTGCTCCAGGGGCCGAGGCCTTCCCTGGATTTACCCCTGTCTAGTTTGTAAAGTGTGTAATGTGTACTGCAGACGTGTATTCTCTGGGCTCTATGTATCTTTACAGTAGTGTTCAATTTAGGAGAAAAAAAAAAAAAAAACAAAACGAAAACGTCATAAATTGTGGACACGTTTTTTGCTGGTAACAAGGGGAAATTTTTTTTTTTGCCATTGCATCGAATGATGCTGAAATGTATTCAGCTTGTTGAGAGCAGGCCTGAAGCCTCCTTCCCCCCCATCCTGTGGAGATAAGTCTTTTATCTTCCTTCTGAAGTTGTGTGGGAGATGGATGGATACACTGGCAGACTGCATGATGTATCATTCGAAATCCGTTACAGTGGAAAATAAAGTCGAACTAAACTTTGCGGTGTGGGAGTTGTGTGACATGGCACGTCCTGCAGCTCCTGGCACGGAGGGTGGACCAGGGGCAGGACCCAGGGAATGGCTGGAGCTGTGTCAGGGGAGGGGTAGGTTGGATATCAGGACCAGGTTCTTCCCCCAGAGGTGTTTGGGCACTGAACAGGGTCAGGTTGGATATCAGGACAAGGTTGTTCCCCCAGAGGTGTTTGACAGGGTTAGGTTGGATATCAGGACAAGGTTCTTCCCCCAGAGGTGTTTGGGCACAGCCCCAAGGCTGACAGAGCTCAGGGAGTGTTTGGATAACACTCTCAGGCACATGATGTGATTCTCAGGGATGTTCTGTGGAGGGACAGGAGTTGACTAGATGATCCTCAAGGGTCCCTTCCAACTCAGGATATTCCATGATTCTACGAGTGACCTGTTCAATGGAACTGCACCTGAGATGGTTCTGGAGTCCATGTCTGAGGCCACAATCTGGATTTCAGCTTTCCTTCTAAACCTCTAGATGGTAATTCCAAGAATTAGAGAATCATAGAATGGTTTGGGTTGGAAAGACCTTAAAGCTCATCTCATTCCACCCCCTGCCCTGGGCAGGGACACCTCCCACCAGCCCAGGGTGCTCCAACCCCATTCAACCTGGCCTGGAACACTCCCAGGGATGGCACATTAATTAGAAGGTTTGGATGACTGGGAAATTAACACATTTTATTTTTAATGAAGAATTGCACCTTCTCTGCTACCTCTGCATGGATAAATTCCTCCTTCCTCCTCTGTTTCGGTAGCCTGAGGATGACAGGGAGACTCTTCTACTTCCCCTCTGCATGGATTTCCATTTTTAGAGGAACATTACACTCACTTTATGTGCAGTGTAAAGGAGGAGAAGTTCCTGCATCCTTCCCACCTCCCTTTAGTCAGGAGCTCTGTGAGCAGCTCATTTCCTGTAACTATTACTCTGAGCATCTCAATTAAATCATTACTTTTCTCCTCAGCCATGTAAATTCCAGGCACTCCAAGCGTTCTGTAGAAATGGATTGCTCCTTTTTTTTTTGCTACTGAGTACATTTCTAATGAGGATTATGTGGAGTTTTGGGTTTTTTTGCAGTCTGCCTAGCAGACTTAGAAATTAGTCAAGGTAAAATTTGGAGCCAATGATTTCTAAATGAGAATGACTCTTGAATTGTGCTGCTTTCAGTGCTAAAGAGGCACTTGCTCCCCCTCTGAGCAGTCACTGCCTGCAGGGTGAGGGTGGCTCCATCCAGGAGGGAAAGCTTTTCCCATGTGGATGGTTTGTATTAAAGAGAGAAGCCAAAAGTCCCCAGTAACCCCCCAGAGGAAGGAAATCCTGTGCAGTGCCACAGCACAGAGCCTTTTCCAGGAGTCTCAAAAGACTCACCCCTCAAGAGCTCTTCGACTAAGCTTGTGCTTGGAGGATGAGCTCAATTACAGAGCAAACTGTTTGCAAGTCTATCCTTACAATTTCGTTTTTGGAATGTGGGATTGCAGCAGTTAATTAACTCGATCAAAACATCACAAATTGCTGTATCCATGTCCTGGATTTCTAAGCTGAAGCTTTGCACAAGAGGACAGGGAAAACAAAGGGATGGAGTTTGCATCACTCACATCACTGTGTGTGTTACTAGTGATGAAAACCCTTCTGAGCTCAAACTTCAGTACTTTAAATTTATTTTCTAGCAGAGCTGAACCCAGTGGGGACTGTATGGATACTAAAGTTAGGATATTCAGTAGTTTGGGCTTATGATACCTGGTGGCTACATGTACCAGCTCATCCTCAGGGAATCCATGGAGCTGTGTCAGGGGATGTGGGAAAGGACTCTGCTAGGAACTGCAGGGATAGGATAAGGGGTAACAGATTCAAATGGAGGGGAAATTTAGCTTAGATGCCAGGAAGAAGATTTCCCTGTGAGGGTGGTGAGACCCTGTCCCAGGGTGCCCAGGGAGGCTGTGGCTGCCCCAACCCTGGCAGTGTTCACAGCCAGGCTGGATGAGCCTTGAGCAACCTGCTCTGGTGGGAGCTGTCCCTGCCCAGGGCAGGGCTTGGGGCTGGGTGAGCTCTGAGCTCCATCCCAACCCCTGAACAACGTATGATACTCTGATAGTATGAGATCAGGACAAGGTTGTTCCCCCAGAGGTGTTTGGGCACTGAACAGCTCCCAGGGCAGTGTCACAGCCCCAAGGCTGACAGAGCTCAGGGAGAGTTTGCCCAATGCTCTCAGGCACAGGGAGCAGAGCTGGGGTGCAGGGACAGGGGTTGGACTGATGA
>NW_008654541.1:0-4659 GCF_000695815.1 Acanthisitta chloris
GGACCCGCCGGACCGTGTCCGTCCCCTCTGCAGGGGCTGTGCCCACTCGGTCACTGCTCGCACGCTGAGGTTGCTGTGGGGCTGCTCCGACTCTCTCGGTTCTCCCTTGTGAACTCAGACCCTGGAGCCTTTCAGTGCTGGACGCCTCCGGTTGTCTGGTGGAGATCGCTGCTTGTCTCAGTGAGAGTTGGTTGCAACTTGTACCTGAAAAGTTGTTAAGTAGTTACCTAAATGTGCGTTCCCAGCCTGACATCGTGTTTCAAAGAGTAAACATGATTTGGGGGCTGTATTCTCCGGGAAATTTTGAGTGGGAGAATGTGTTTGTAGCTTCTAGCGATGACAGAAGTTAGGATGTTTTGAAACTTGATACCAGTTGTGATGTTTTGAAATGCTTAGCAGGAAGCTCCATTTTATAGACACAGGGACACGTTTTACTTTCTTAGTAGATGTTTGGAAATATTGTCAATTTCACAACTTTCTTCCTGAAGTGTGAAGAGCAAACCAGCCGTTGTACCATGGCAAAGAGCTCCAGCCACGTTCTTCCATTCAGAGTTTTCCAGAGAATGCATCCCCAGAGTCACATTACCTCTTTTGGCCATTGTGTCAGGCCTGGAATGCATGTTCAGATGGTTACTTAGCAGTAACGTTCTCTGCTGTCACCCTGACTGATCTCCCGGGATGGGGTTTTACATTCTTTTCTGTAAGAATGGTGTGTGTTTGTGGCTCTCAAGAGAACACTAGCTCTGTACTTCATAACCATTTACCTGAATTCAGCAAACAATCCTGCTCATCATTTACCTTCTTCCATTTTCAGTTACCCATGAGCACTAACTGGTAGTGGTTTTGTTTATCTAGTTATAAACTAACTTTTTCAGTCCAGCTGTTCTTTTACCTTGTAACTCTGTTGAGTCCCTTGAGGGTAAAACGCTTTTGACCCTCCTCCACTGCACAGGGTCTGAGAACAGTTGCAGTCAATTTGCAGGCAACTGCAGGCATGCGGGAAAACAAGGACACTGTGGAGAAGGTGCTTTTGATTTTTATTTATTTATTTTTATGGTAAGGAGGGGATTTTTGTTGCTTTATATGTTGGTGGATTTCCATCCTGGTTGTACATAGAGTGCTGTGAGGCAGAGGTAGAGTGCACGTGTATGGAAGTGGCCGTGACACCTGACCCTCACATGAGCATATAGCAGGAAGAACAGACTTGGCTGTGGAGTGTGTGGCATACAGTCGTGTAGAAGGGCTGGTGGTGGTCTGACCTTTTTATTTCCGTAGAATCACATAAAAATCATTAGAGTTTTTATGACCCACCACTCTCAGTCACCTCTAGGGCTCATTTCACTAGTGTTAATACTGCTCCTGTCATGTGAGTCAAAGCCTCTCTTAAAACTCGTTATGTCATCAGTCTCTTTGCCTTGGTTCTATCTCAGGTTTACTAAGGTTGGACTCATTTATGGTTATGGTCTGGGGATTTTTTTGGTTTGTCAGAAGGACATGTTTGTCTCCTTTATGTGGTTTTTGGTACAGGTTGAAGTATATGTTAATGTTGCATTTGATTTGCTTCTCTTACAATCAGAGAGTTTTGTAGTAATAATTTCTAATATGAAGTCATATTTAATCTTGATGTGCCTTCTGTTGCGTTTTTACTTACAAAATAATTTTGTGACTGGTAACTTTTAATTTGTGGAGAGTGTTGGTATTCACACAATTGTGCACTGTTTTGTAATTCTAGAGACTAGTGAATAAATGTGTCCTTGGAAGCTTATTTGTTTCAAAGCATTTTTTTCTTAATACTTATCACAGAATCATACAATCATTAGGGTTGGAGGAGACATCTAAGATCATCAAGTCCAACCATTAACCTGCCATTCTGTTGTAACCACTAAACCCTAAACCATATCCTCCATCATCAGGTCCAGATGCCTCTTAAACACTTCCAGGGTGGAGACTCCACCGTCTCCCTGGGCAATCTATTCCAGTGCCTGAACACCCTAACAGTGAAAAAAATTTCGCAAACTTCTGTGGCTTTTATTCTCTAACATGTCACCTTTTGCCCGTTAATTTAAATTTGTCATCCTTGTACTTTAGTAGCTTTTTAGAGCTGACTGGTTGGATTTTGGGTAACAAGGCTACATAGAGGATGAAATCTTAGCAGATATTTCTTTGAGAATTTTATTTGGATATTTTTGCAAGAGACAAATGATGAAGTGATAAACTGGAGAAGAGAATTTTGAAGCAATGTTGATTTTTATTGCAGAGTTAACCTGTTCCTTGTTTTCATTCCTGGTCAGAGAAATAGCCTAAGTTAGCTTAGGTCTTGCAAAGAGGTCCTGTTTGGCAAATCTATGATTTTTTTTAAGCTGCTTTTTAATATGCACATCAATTGCAGCTTTATTATTTTTAGTGAAATACTTTGAAGCAGAAAACTGTTGGAACATTTTAGTTCTTTTTATTATTGTCTAATTATTTAATACACAGGAACCCTCCAAATGTTTTATTGTTTTTGTGATAACTTTCTTTCTTTTCCTTTAGTATTCAACATGTGTATGGAGCTCAGCATCCACCTTTTGATCCATTGTTACACGGAACGTAAGTTAATCTGATATTTAAATATTCCACTTATTTTAGATCTTCTCTGTCTTCTCTTTTTCCTTCCTGTTGGCTGTAAAGTTTATTGTTAATCTTCCTTTTTCACTTTTTCCCCGTAATTTTGACTTCTCTGTTCTGACTTCTCTTTTGTAACTTCCTGATGCTTACCATGTTGGGAACAACAAATCAGCTCTTCAGTTCTTAACTAATGTCAATTGCCAGCTTTTATTGTTTGTAATGCCTTGTACATGGGAAATTGAGATAAGGGCAAGAAAAAAGTATTATAAAGACAAGTATTGGTTTGGAAGGCTGTGCTTCTAGTAGATTTTTTTCAAGGGCTGGTTTGAAATGGTGCAAGAATTAACATTCTAGTGACTTTTCAGATGATACAGAGTTGAAGGCAGTTGAAATGTGTGATCTTGAGGGCTGAAGTAAAAGAAATAGGATTGGTTGGCTCAAAAGACGGAGTTATAAAGAGGGACTCTGTAACAAAAACTAGAAGCTTATTGCTTGGGTGACAAAGAGGAGAAAGACTTTGCTCTTTAGACAGTGATGACAACTTGGGTGAAAGTGTAAGTGTTGTAGCACCTGTTAGAGAAGATACTCCCTGTAACATATAGCAGCAAAGTTACTGATATTGTATGAGGACTGTGTGAGAACTTTTTCTGATTTTCAATTCTGGCTACATTGTCTTAACAGACAAAAGGTAAACCAGCACAGGTGAATGGTCAGGGATGGTCAGAAACATACTCAAGAACCATTTGGATGCAGTCCTGTGCCATGTGCTCTAGGAATGACTTTGAGCAGGGAACTTGGGCCAGATGACCTACTGTAGTCCCTTCTGACCTTACCCATTCTGTGAAAGCACAGTCAAGTTCGTGGCAGTAACTTCTCTATTTTTTGAGACGGTTTCTCAATCTGCTCTCAACTTTATCCCTTATTCAGCTCAGTTCTGAAGGGAGATGTGATTGCATTCTGGAAGTGAGAACAAGTGCCAGACTAGGGAGGGATAATTGGTTCATATCTCACACTGCACGTTGACAGAGGGGCAAAAGGTTGGGAGCTGATCAGGGTCCACTTAGACCAGTAACTAGAAGAAATATCCTGCCTGTGAGAAGAGCAAAGTTCTGAGTCCTGTGCCAGCATTCCTGGATGGGGAGGAATGATAGATTTAATGAGTCTTAAGATGAGACTTGATTTGTTTATGACAGTGATTGTATTGCATGATTGCTTGTGATGACTTAGGAGTAGACCATGACTTGATTATTGCTCCTGTGCTGTTATACAGTAGTTGCACTGAAAGATTATTGTATAACTGCTGTTATACAGTAGTTGCACTGAAAGGGCTGGAATCTCTCTACAGAGATTTATGAAGCAAGAGCAGTGCAATGTGTCCTGTCTATATTATAAACTATTCTAGTAGTAATCCTTTTATTTGACTTTGGTGTCGGTTTGGTTTTGTTTGTTTTTGTTTTATTTTTGTAACACAAGGGAAGGAAGGAATTGTTCAGGTTCTGTTCAAAGTGAAGAAGAGTGAGTTTTTACAGCCCTTGTTCTCAGACTTCTGCAGCTGTATGCTGTCATGGGTGGATGTAGCAGTAATGTGAGTGGAGGGAGATAAATATTTGCTACTTGTATAGTGTCAAGTATGAACTTTTGGGTTTTGTTACTATCTACAGCGTTATGCTTCATTACTAGTTTTCTAAATATTGTTTATTTGGTTTTGAACAGCTTGATAAAATCAGGTTCAAAGCCACCTACCACTCCAGTGAAACTCAAGAAAGTCAGCACCTTCCAAGAATTTGAAAGTAACACAAGTGATGCTTGGGACCTTGGGGATGATGATGATGAACTCTTAGCAATAGCTGCCGAAAACTTAAATACAGAAGTGGTCATGGAAACAGCTCACAAAGTAATTGAGAATCACAGCAAGCTACAAGAACAGCATAAATTTCAAGAACATCTACAGGAAGAAAAACAGGAAGAGGAATCTGCTCAGCTGACTTCAGTTGCATGTGGCGATAATAGGCTTGTTAAATCAGTCAGTGAAGGTCATACATCGCGTTCAGC
>NW_008654541.1:4682-26733 GCF_000695815.1 Acanthisitta chloris
TTGAAATTTAAAGGAGGAGACCTATAATATTTGCTCTGTAAGACAGTAACCCTTTCACAACTTTTCTTGATGCCACAGTATAATACTGTTTATCAATATTGATTTATTTGAGGGAGAGACTGCATGTCATACTGAACCATAATGTGTGAGAAGTGCATGTGTGAGGGAAGTGTAATTAAACTTTCTTTGTTTTCAGCCTTAATAAATCCTCAGTTTTGGAAGGAAGTTCCACTCTTGAGTGTAGTCTATTGGTTAAATGCACCAAGATCTATGCCCTTAATAGTAATACTGCTGTTGTGAAAAATTGTTATTAAAATGGCAGTGTATAAAGTACATTGAAAAGCTGGAGAAAATCATGCCAGGGAAATTCACCATCATGTGATCTAGTCTGTGGTTTATATGTAAGATTTAAAGTAATCAATTGAAATAATGTCTTAGTCCTTGGAGTGTTTTCTTTAAGAATGGTCAGGGGAATAGAAACTGCTTTAGGTAGCACAGAGATTTTAGAAATGCATTAGCCTTGCTGTTAGTGTGGTCTCTAATTGATGTGTTTTAATTGTCGAATACTGTACTGCTTGAAAGAGGAATGCTCATTCTGCCAAATCCAAGGAATTTGAAGTTCAAACACATGCTTTGCTTAAGTCTGCATTTTTCAAAAACAGAATTCTGTTTTAAATTTAGAAGCTAAATGATTAGTAGCCTTCTCACTAGCAGAGGCTAACTGTTATGCTTCTTTTCCCTTCAGGTAATGCCAGTGAAAATTCTTCCATGCAGAGATCACAGTCACTTCCACAAACTTCCACACCTCCCTTAGTGAGTGGAATGGCAGACTACAACACCTCAGCTACTCCTGCATTAACTGAAAGAGAAGCATCCCGACTAGACAAATTTAAGCAGCTACTTGCTGGCCCCAATACAGATCTCGGTGAGTGTTTCTTACAGGGGCTGTGAATTACATATAAAATATTCCTAAACTATAAAATTTTTCTGTTTTATGTACCATTTTGCCTGACAGTTTGGTTGGGTTCTAATGATTTCAATGCTTAGAACTGATCTTACAAAGAAAGACAGAATAAAATTGAAAGCTTGTAGAAAGCCATTTGTGTACATCCTACGTTGGGTGTTAGGTGGCTTCTTAATCTTTTCTTTCTCGCGTTATTTCTTCCTACTAGACTAATCTCTGGAGAAAAGAAAACCAAAGTATAATTAGTTGTGTTTGTTGTTGATGACTGATAATAGAACAGCATGAGTATAAGACTGGTTTTCATGCTTAGAAATAGGAATGTGAACAATGATGAGGCGTGTGAGCGTTACTTCTTGTCTACTCAGGGAGCATTCTTCATGTTCACAGGCTGATACAGTAGTTCTGTGTCTCACTGTGTCTCATCTGTGAATGCTGACAACATGGTAATGTGAAAACAAATGTATTGTCAGATAACTTGACTGTTCCCTTTGTACACTGGATTTTAACTGCTGAATAGTCAATGCAAATACTGAGAGGCTATCACAGAATTGAATGGATTTGTATTTCAAGTGAAACTCTGGAGCAAGTAGAATTAGTACACAGCATTTGGAGAACTTGGTGATCACTTAGGAGTTTATGGCAAAATAATTAGTAGAGAGAATGTCTTTGAGGTAGACCATTCTGGAAGATATCTACAGGAAATTTACAGAAGGAAATAGAAATTGCATGTTTGCAGCTCTTAAACTGATGCTCTCCTGCCCTGTAGTTGTCATGAGACTTCTTCAACATAATACAGTCAAGTTTTGGCTTTTAGTTTGCTTTTCCTTTCTGTGCTGTGTCTTACTCTTAAGATTGATGCTTGCAAAGTACAAGTATGGAAACAATCCTAACTGGATGAGATTTAGCACATCTGTGGGTTGTAGGGCATCCTTATGAAATACAGCCATGAATAAAGTGAGGTGTTAAAATGTTATGTGATTTATATAACTTGAAAATGATAATTAAACATCAATTTTCTCCCTTTAATCTAACAGATTAAACATGATAATAATGATACAGATTAATCTGTAAATTAACCTGTAAATTCATATTTAATTAACAGATTGAATAGATCTTAGATTAAACATGATTGTGACTGACAGGGAAACTCATAACTTTTAAGAGTGTTACAATGTTAGAAATCTTTGTTACATGAGGTTACAAAGTGAAAAGGTAGACAAAGTGTAATTTAAACCTATCCATTTCACTTTTGCTGTCTAGTTAATTGGGAATACTTTCCCAGTAAATCAGATTTAGGGATTAAAGTAAAATAATTTGAAAGGGGGTCAAAGAAGATTTGCACTCTTATTAGGAATGCTGTCACCCTGACCGTGGTGAGAGCTTAGTCAATGCTAGTTAAACAACTTGGGTTTGGTTTTTTTCCCCCTTTTGTACTTTCTAAATCTTACACTGAAATATACATGGGAATATGAAATTTCAGTGTGGTTTTTTGATATTAAAATATGAAAATTATCTAATAAGCTCTCAGTATTCCTTCTTGTACATATCACAAAATTATGCCTTTTCTACATCTGTTTATAGGAAGCTTGTTCTTTCTCTTGCTGTGCAAACTAATGTAACTTAAAGTTGTGTGAATAGAATTTTAAGACCAGGTTTGATTTTATTCTTTTTCCTTTTTTTTGATGCAAATATTTTGACTTCTATATCTGGGATGTATCTAGTAGCATATATATCTATAGGTAAGACATGATTTTTCTCGGTGATAGAAATAAGCTCCATATTGATAACATGCAAACTCATTATGATCACGAAGCTATTAGGAGTAGATCATATGTGATGGTGGTGCTTGGACTACACTGGAGGTATATATTAAAGAAAGTGTGTGTATGCACATGTACATATATGAACATATATATGCTTATAACCATATGTATCATAGTCTGGTGTGTTCTCGTATATGCATTTTCAATTTTGTTAGGTGTTTGGTTTGGTTTAGCTCCATGTTACAATGAAGACTATGCTTGAAAAGCGTTCTTGATTTGTAATGACAGCAGTAGCCTGGGGAAACTGTTGTGGTTTGTGTGTGGTTTTTGATTTGTTGTTGGGGTGGGTTTGTTTTTGTGGTTTTTGGTTTTTTTTCTGTTTTTCTTCAGGACTGTACTGAAAATGGACCCAGGTAAAAGTAGGTAACAGGCTCCAAGCTAAGATTTGTGGTGAGTTATGTGTAGGGGCAGGTAACTCTTCTGTTGCAACTGGCTCATTATGTTTGTGTGTGTGATGTTGTGGTATGTGTGGGCCTTTGTTTTGTGCTTGATCCACAGATAGCTGGGCTTTGTTTGTCCTGATGAATTGAATTAGTAAGACTTGAAGATATTTTCACAAATATTTCTGTTCATTTCTGCAACTATTAGTATTGGGTTTGGTTGGAAGTAGAAGTAACAGAAGTATTTCTATTGACCTTTGTTTCCTTAATATAGTTTTGCATATTGTTTAACTAGATTATGTGGCAAGTCCTTTCAAAGCAATATAAAAATAAGCTAATCTGTGGAACTGTAGCAATGTCATGCACATTTTCAACTTAAGACTTTTCTCTTAATCATAACGTGAGAAATCAACGTTGACTAAGAACACAAAGTAATAGAAATGGCCTTGTAATCCTTTCAGTCACACTTGAATAATCATTCTATAAGGACAGTGTAAAATGCAATGTTAGAGTTGTGTGATAGCTAGAGGTTGTAAAAGAGTGTGTTCTTTGACAAGAGAACTCTCAAAAAGATGGATTATGTGTATAAATGTGGAAGTTAAGATTATTTTAGCCTTTGAAGACCACTAATAGACTTTGGAGTTGAGTTTGGTCCCCAGTTCGGTTGGAATTTGGTTTTGGGTTGCAAACTTCTGGAAATAGGTAGGTTCTATCAACCCTATCAAATTGCACACTGAACAAAATACTATACCAGGCATAGACTGCAGTTGGCATATGTATCCACTGGTAAATATTATAATGACAGAGCCATTCTTTAATTTCTGTGTACAGTTTAATCCAGCAGATGCTTATATGCACAAATGGTTATTAGTGTGAGGTATTATCTGAGAACATGAATTAGGAAGGAATTAAAAACCCACCCCAGAATATAAAACCCACTCAGAATATAAAAGAATTCATTTTTTGGGTTACTTTATACCTATTTATGAATAAAGAGCCTATTTCCATGGCTTAAAGTGCTCTTAACTCATTTTAAGTATTTTGTAGAGCTGAACTAATAAACTCATGCTTATTATAATTGCCCTTGTAGTTGTTCTGGGCCTTCTTTGAGACATTCCAAGACACTTCACTGTCCTGCAGGCATTTGTGTTGTTTGCATGATAAACAGATGCAAATAATATGCCTTACTTCCTTCTGGCACTTTTTATGTGACTATTGCTATGCTGTTATTACCTCTAATATAAATCTGGACAGAATAATGTGAATTGGATGTCAAGAGTAGTTAGCTATATGAAAAAAATCCCTGTTCTATAGAAATGTTACTTCTAGGTATATGTTTTGTGCTACAGGAGAGAGGGATTCAAGAGCCTGGACAATATACCTTCAAGTAGTAATATAATGCAAAGAAAAGGGAGATAATCTCACAGAGCTTCAGAATGAGAGCTGCTAAGCAAGTGGAACTGCTGCTGCAAAAAATGTGTGCTAGTAGAAGGAGCCTGTTGTAAGAAACAGTTTTGGTTGGAGAGGGGCTGGAGGACTGACCCCTGTCAGTTAGATGTTATGAGGTGTACTGGGTGCAAATTGAGTAAGCAAGATAGGACTGGAGATAGTATAGCTGAGTTCAGTAGAGAGCTGCAGTGTAGGCTGTAGGGCCTGTGTGCCTGCATAGCCTTGGCTTCTGGTACTGTGTGCCAGGTTATTCAGAGGGGACAATTTATGGTAGTTGTTTTTGTGCAATCATCATGTGCTTATGCTTGACTTGCAACCAATTTGGTGTAGACACAGTTAATTTCAGGCCTTGTCTTTCCTTGTAAAGGACCTTGCATTACTGAGTGGGGATGGGCTTGCAGAACCTTTTGCAAACAATTGGTTACTTTAAGAGAAGGGGACATGATTTTAACAAAGCAGCATGGGGAAAGTCTCTCTGAGAAGAAATTTTGCTTTCCTTTGAGACACTTTTTACGTATTAGAGGGGCAGTACTGCTATGTCTATCATGTTTTCAACTGAAGTTTCATTCAATTAAATTTGGGCAACTTGTGTTTTTAAGTAGCCTTGTATGATGTTTTAGGGAGCTGTTTACTGTGTACGCACAATGTAAGCAAACTGTGTTGATAAAATCAGACTGACATAGCAGTAAGCAATTTTTTGCATACTTATAACCTCAGCATAGCAGATGTATGATGGGGTTTTTATAATCAGTTTAAAAATCAGCCCATTAAAGCACTTCTGAAGTCCTCCTTTATCTTCAAGCCAACTAATTTCCTGTTTTTTTGCACATATATGGCTAATGAATATGTAACTGGATGTCAGGAACATGTTTATTTAAATCAAGCAACAACCAACAGTAAGTTTGGTGTACTGTGCTGTCTTGATGCGATAAACCTTCGTAACATTGTAATGCTACTGTTATGCAACATAACACATGCCTGTAAATTTTTCAGAGTCAAACCAACTAATTTCTTAAGTCATAAAGTTGTTTTGCATGTTAAGGTCACTTTTCTTTCTGCTTAGTCGCAACATATTCCAAGTTGAACAAAATAACACATTGAAGTTTTAGCATCCTACCTTGATAAAAATAATGGAAGACCCTATGAAAGCACCCATGAAAATGGTAAAGCATTCCCATCTTTAATTTACTCGTATTGCTGTACCCTATATTCACCTTCAGAGCACTTTTCATTGCACTTTTTTTTAACTGCTCTACTTCTCTCATTCTAACAAAATCTCACAAAAACCTTTTCAGAGAGTACCACGAGCTGCTGAGTCAGGTGCTGTCTCCTAGCTAGTCCTCTGATATAGAAGTAGCAGATAATATTGTGAAGTCCTTACAGAGCATATAAATAGTGACTGAACTCCTGATTAATCTAGATGGGAAAAATTAATGCCCTAATTTTACAGGAATTGCAAATGGTATGATCTCAGATTATCTCATAACAATAGCTGGTTGCCTCTGTGTACTGTATTAAAGGAATTCTAGGGTGGTTCTCTAGAAATTAAATTCAGAAAGAAAACTTGCTAGGTGTGTCTCTTTGTCCCATCACAGTTGTCTGTATTGTTGCAGCAACTTGAAAAGTAGCATTTTCTTATTCATTTCCATTCTAGATTTATATTGAACCTGATTAAACATAGTAATGACCTTTTATTTCATTTGTGGCTTATAAATACAGTATTCTTTATCAGCGATTTGTTATGTCCTTTGAAATTTTTTGCCAAACGGATACTATTTAAAAGTTTCAATAACTTTACAAAATGCATTAATTGAAATGAACATGATTAGTTTTGTTCTCAGCTTCATTAATTTATCTGCACTGAGCTGCAGTGTGATTTATCTCTGTGCTCTAGTTCATCCGTGTCATTTAGAATTTTGTTGCCCCCTGCAGCTTTGAATTACCTGTAGCTGATCATGTCAGTGCTTATTCTTCTTTTGGTTTGTTGATCTATAGTATAAAGTGAACATGTGTCTTCCCACTGCTTCATGTGACATGCCATTAGTCATATCTGTCTTTTCAAATTATCATCACCGAAAGGTGTCCTCCCTGGTTCTTGTTCTGTTTTAGTTAGCTTTTTAGCTGCAAAACATGGTTTCCTGTTCAGCTAATAAACAAGATTGATAAAAAAGGGCAGTACTCTACCAGTAGGATTTGTAACATGTTTTTTTAATTTAGAATTTTTTGAAAGAAATAAATACTAAATATCTATAAGTGATTCCTTTCATTAATTACTTTTTGCAGGATTAATATTTTGTCTTCCTGTTTTCTATGGGTTGGTCTTGTAACTTGTGTTCATGCAATAATCAGCACTTATTCTGATTACTGCTTTAATCAGATATTTGAATGTAAAGGTACCAGTTTGTTACTTTTCATTGTAACTAGGTGAGAATACATTGTTGAAACAGTTTTAAGAGGTTTTTGTGTAATTTGTCTCTGGAGGGCATATTTATCTTCTTTTTGTAAAGATCCTTCATTGACATTGCAGTTCCAGACTTGCGCGGATTCTGTCTGAGTGCAAGACCTTACACTTGCCCTTACTGAACTTCATGAAGTTTGCCTGGGCCCATCTCTCAAGCCTGTCCAGGTCCCGTGGGATGGGATCTCTTCCCTCGAGCAAATCAACTGCACTATGCAGCTTGGTGTCATCTTCCAGTTTACTGAGGGTGCACTCAGTCCCACTGTCGGTGTCATTGATGAAGATACTAAATGGTTTTGGCCCTACTATGGACCCTTGTGGGACACCAGTCATTACTGGTTTCCACTTGGAATTGAGCCATTGACTGTAACTCTTTGGATATGGGCATTCAGCCAGTTCCTTACCCATCCTACAGTCCATCCATCAAATACATCTCTCTCCAGTTTAGTGGCAAGGATGTTGTGGGGTACTGTATCAAAGGTCTTGCAGAATTGGAGTTGGAATCAATATCTTCAAGTAGAAAAAATGTAGATTAATGTAGTTCTCTTTTAACAAGGATTTGCTAATTTTCACTTGAGCAAAACTCCTTCCTGTTCTAGGTTCCAAACACCACCTATCATTGAATTAAGTTTTCATTGGAAAAAATAAAGACTAAGATTGAACAGATGCAGATCCTATTAACAAGCAAAATAATTTTTCCCTTTTCACAAGTCTGAAGAAGAAGCCTTACCCTAAATCTTTGCCTTTTTTTTGTGTCAAGAGCTTTGGTATTCAAATGTTACTCAATTAATGAATGGATATGGGGAATTATGAACTGTTCAGTCGAGCCCTAGTTCTGAGGTTCTGGAATTCTTGCCCATAAATCAAGGATCTCTTATCTGATTTTTGTTAATATCAGTTGCTTCAGAATGGCATAGAGAGTGAACTGTTTCTTTTTGTGCTGAAGTCCACAGAGAACATTCTAGGTTTAAATAGCTGATCCACTCAAACCCAAGTGTGCTCTTAGTACAGTCCTTAAAACTTCCATGTTATATGCATGGCGGTAGGTTCCTTTCAGGAATAGTGGAGTTCTGTACTTTGTCTGTTTCAAAATGGGTTTGGATGTGGACCATTACAGTGGGATCCCAAGTTCAGCTGATGTGAAGGGTTTACTGTTAAAAAGAATAAAATATCCCTGAGTTATCGTTCCAATTTCTGTGTACACACAAAATTACCTTGGTAAGTACCATTAACTGATCATTGAAAAAAAACCCAGAGGGAGTTAGACAGTGTACTTAATACAAATTGCATGATTCATTAATTAAAAGTGTTTTTCATGTCAGTTAAAGTTTTAGCAGAATTTTTAGGAGATCATTGTATTGATTTGTGATCAGGAGTTCAAAGCCAATCTGTAAGTCTGAGCCATGTGGTAGACAATACGATTCAGAGGGATATTTTACTCTGGATGAGCTGGGAGAAAGAGGTACTGTAAGATGAAATGTTGTAGTTTTTGTGTTTGTGTGGGGTTTTTGTTTTCTATGTGCTGTCTCCCTTTCTTACCTGACAGCACTGTGAAAGCTGAATTTACACAGGACACTGTGAAATCTGTGTTATCATAGCAAAAGAGATTTGGATGAGAAGTTCAGTGTTCACTGTTGAAGTCATAGTATGAGGGATCAGCCTTGTCTGCTTCCCATGAAATCTTGCAGACTTCGCCCAGGGGAGGAGCTTACTAAGAATGTCACCAACCAGACTACTGAGAACTCTGAACTTTCTGCGGGTCCTGAAGCTTTTGAGTATCAAGATTAGCAATTTACATGTAATGAGTGGCACATGCAGCTTGTAAGTCAATTTTCCAAGGCTCAAGGAAGTATAATTAATCCTGTATGTTTTCTTGCTACCATCTCTTCCACTATTAATAAAACAGAAACATAAGTCACAGCTGGTCATTAGCAGCAAGTCCAGAACTGGAAGGTATATATGAAAATTGCCTGGGAAGGTTTTTTTCTCTGTGTATGTTTGTGCTGTGCTGCCTTCCTGGTGCAGGTTATTGGTTGGGTATGCTCTCACATGTTTTAGCCACAATGGACTGCTGCTCTGGAAATGTAATGCATATTTACAGTTAACTGAGAAAATTTGATGTGGGTTAGAGGTTATGGGCTAACCTCTTACAGGAATTGGATATAATAGAACCTCATCTATAGCTAAACAGCTCATAATTAAAAAAGAAAGAGTTACAATTTGTTTTAAACATTCAGGAGAGCGTTTAAAAGCTTTTCCCTTAGTTGTACTTGCAAGGTTTGTTAGCCGCTGTTTGAATGGCATTAATGTAAAAACTAAAAAAGTTGATGATGCACAGAAAGTAAATGTTTTGGGACGACTATGAAAAACTATAATGCCACTTAGCATGTGCTGACATAGATCTCCATTACTTATTATCATCACCTCTATTGTGGGCTTCACTTGTTGCAGGTCTTCCTTAGCAGTTTTATTAGTCTTCTTTTTGCCTTAGTTTTCCTAATCTTATGTTCATTTGCTTTCTTGTACCTTCTAACACCAACCTCATCTACTTCTGCTTCTCTGACTTTCTATGTGAAATAGCAGACAAGATGCACTTTCCTGCTTTTTTCTAGCAAAGGTTTTGAAAAGGATCTTATCCTGTACTGACAACATTGGATTGCACTTTATTTCCTGTTTCTGCATACATTGAGAATAACTCTTTGTTCCATTGAGAAGATTAAGGGCAGTGTTTGATTAAAAAAAATTAATGAAGTGCCTAACAGAGCTATTACTCATTTTGGAAACCAATTGCTGTGGTTGCCATAGTAATAACCAGACCTCTATTAAAGCTATTTTCTATATGTACTGCCTGTATTATAACATGCTGCTGGGGGAGCTGCAGTTCTGTGCATCTATGCTCTTGAAAGAATTTTCCAGCTTTTTATAATCAAAATATCCCAGGAATTTATGATACAGGAACATAAAACATGTAAATCTAGTTTATCATGCCTATCATGGAGTTGTTCATGCAGGCCACCACTTCATGTAGCCATTCACAGTAATCTCCATCAAATAACAGCTGTGTCAAAAATAAATAATGCATACAGAGAAATTCTGAACTCCTTTAACATTTCTTGACTTATTTTTTATTTATTTGTAATGGATAGAATGGTGAGCTTGTAGTTCTGAGAAAAATACACTTGTAGACTTGATTGTTTGCCCTCGTGTTTTATGTGTAGTGGGTAATAGCTCTAGTAATGGCTCATGGAGTTGGAAGGCTAGTAAATTAATGGCATGTTTTCATTGTAAAATGTGAAATATTTATGGAGTATGAGGAATCTTTAAATCTTCTGCAGTAAAAGGATACTGTGCTAAGATTTCTGTTAGAATAGTTGCTTTAAACTTTTTCTTCTTCCGAGCAAGGAAATGTATAGCTAAATATATTGTAGAAAACCAGATAAAACAAGTTTTTCCAAAATTAAATGCATTATATCAGTTTGAAGCACTTTGATACCACATATCTCTTCATAATAAGCTATCCTTATCCAATGTTTCTGTGAAAAGTACCTGCTGTCTCCTAAGCAGAAGTGGCACTTGGCTGGTGTAAGCAAACTGAGATATTTTTTTTGTCTGAGATCTGTGGGGATTTATAAGTATTTTCATGCTCATTGGTGACAGACAACTGAAATTAACACTTGGGGTTAAAATTTCCATCAGGATGTATCCTTTCAGTCTGGGGCGGAGTTCACGGACAGGATTTTACAAATACTGGTTTTGGATCTGCCTAATTTCAGCCTGTTCTGTGCTGACGTTTTGAACAAGTGATCATATCTGTGGCGAGAATGTTTTACAGCTGCTCATTTTCAAAATAATTGTTATAGAATGTTAAGAAAATATTAATTGTATGAAAGCAAGGATATTTTTGCAGTACTGTCTTGTTTGAACATGTATGTATCTGATTCATAGGTGTTACTAAACTTCTTTTGTAGAAATCCTGTCCTTGGGACTGTGCTTTCCAGCGCATAACTAGTATATCTAATTCCGTGGGAAATCTACAAGGGGAAGGAGTTACTCCAGTGATAATGAATTGAAGTTATGCTTTGACTAGGGAGAACGTAACATTTCAGCCAATGACCAATAGCTTAATGATTAATTAGATATTAAATAGAAATTACATTTCAAATAGAAGTGCAAGTACATTTCCTTGCTATTCTCAATGTCTTGGTTGAGGATGGACTTTTTTCTGATGTCTTGACTTAGTGTTGCAAACTCTGAGGTATACATATATAGTCAAGTACATTTTTAAAAGAGAGCAGTTTCCAAGAATGAAACTTTCTCACCTGTACTTACATACTGCTGCGTTCTGTGCAGTAAAACTTAATGAACTTACTGTGTAATTGGGTTCTATTTGTACCTTACAGAGCAGAAATGTGGTACCTTTTGATTTGTTCCTTATTTGCTCTGATTTCATTCTTTCCTGTTTGTCTTTACAAAATATCAAATTGAACAGTCTAATAGCCAAGGTCTAATCTGGGGAAATAAAAGACATGTTCATGACATTATGCGTATAGAAATGCTGTGAGTATTAAAAAAACCCAAAGAAATAACCTCCCAAAACAAACATAAAGCCCCAAACAAACCTTGAACAAACAAGTTATTCTTGCCATCTCTTACCATTAGCTGGCATTCAACCTAATGTTTTGGGGATCCATTGGAAGAATCCCACATGTTAAGTAGGGGAAGGCAAAAAAAATTTCAGGCAAAGAAGGAAATGAAAAACTGCTGCTGGACAGGTTGAAGAAAAGAAATTCCCCATATAGAAAGCTGTCAGAAGTTAGAAAAGTGGTGCTTCATTTTCCAGCCTGCCTCTCTCTACCTCCTCTTCGTGAAGATGTAGCATCTGTGGATGTAGGTGAGAACTATTCATTCCCTTTGAAGCTCTGAGATGGGTTCCAGGTTTTGAGCTCCTGTGTCAGTAGGAGCCACATGCTGCTGGTGGCAGCTTCAAGCCCAACACAGACATGCACAGATAAGCACATGTTTCTTGGTTGTCAGGCAGTATTCAGTATTGGATATTGGGTGAGTGAGCTGACATCTTGTCCTGATTTTTATCATGTCAAGGCTGTTTTTATGAGCAACATATCATACCTGTTTTCTAACAGTCTTTTATCAAGTGTCTCATTTGCTTCTGTTTCTCGGACAGATGCTGATTTTAGAGATGTAATCAAATAATGTTTTCTTTGTGTAGCATCTTTGTGGATTAATTTGCTCGTAAGTTAAGCTTCTGACCTCTGTCAGGCATTTAATGTGTTTTTGTAGCTCTTGTGTTCTAAACAAATTAATTTCTAGCGGTTTGTTCCCTCGGGCATACTATGTGTTATGTATTATTGGCTCAATGTGAAACTTTTCTTTAAAAAGTTTTTCTTGTGTGGCGAAAATTCAGCCTTAAGTGGATTTTCTGTTGCAAGCTACTGTAGAATATGAATGTACTTAGCACTTCCTGGTGGGAAACTTAAATATTCAGTAGGAAATGTTGGAGTAAAAGGTGGCATCAGGAGGGCCAGGGCATGGCTGGAGCTGCATTTGGCAAGGAATGCAAAGAAGGGCTTCCTAGGTATGTCAGCCAGACAAGGATGGTGAAATAAAGCCTACACGATCTCAGGAATAAGAGTGGTAAACTGTTCTTGCCAGACGAGGAGAAGGCTAAGGTACTCAACAGAATTTTTGCCCCAGTCTTCACTGGCAACCTCTCTTCATACGCTTCTTGAGTGGATAGATCACAAGGCAGGGACGGGGGAAGCAAAGTCTCTCACATAGTAAGAGAATCATGGAATCATATAGTATCAATGCAGGCTAGGGGACGAAGGGATTAGAGCAGTAAGCCTGGGAGAAGGGCTTGGAGAGGTACTGGTGGATGAAAAGCTGAGCATGAGCTGGCAATGTGCACTTGCAGCCCAGAAAGCAAATCACATCATGGGCTGTGTCAAAAGAAGCATGATCAGAAGGTCAAGGGAGGTGTTTCTTCCCCTCTACTCAACTTTGGTGAGACCACCATCTGGAGTACTGTATCCAGCTCTGGAGTCCTCAGTAAAGAAAGACATGGACCTGTTGGAGTCCAGTGGAGGTCACACAAATGATTAGAAGGCTGGAGACAGGCTGAGGGAGTTGGGGTTGTCAGCATGGAGATGAGAAGGCATCAGGGATACATTGTTGTGTGGGGACCAAACTTTTGTCAGCCTGTTTTGATATGACAAGGGTCTAATGGTTTTAAACTGAAAGAGAGTAAATTCAGACTAGATATAAGGAAGAAATTTTTTACTGTGGGGGTGGTGAAACGCTGCAACAGGTTGCCCAGAGAAATTGTGAATCCACCATCTCTGGAAACATTTAATGCCAGGGGCTCTGAGCAGCCTGATTTAGTTGTGGATGTCCCTGCTAATTGCAGGGGTGTTGAACTAGATGTCCTTTAAAGGTGCCTTCCAACCCAAACTATTCCATGAGCATAGTATTTTAATTCTAAGATAAAAATGTCAGAATGATTTCATCCCAGCTCTTTTTTTTATTTAAGACTCTTAGTGTCTCAAGGTAACCTGAGAATTGGAACACAAGTATTTCAATTATGTGTTATCTTTTGATTTTTATGAAGTCACCTGATGGGTCGCCTGTAAGAATAAAACCCATCTTAAAAGCAGTAATAGATAGACTTGCTGTTAAAGTTAGGTATGTATGTCAAATAAAATGTATGTGTAACTAATGTATTTTAACAGTATTATTAGAATTCAGCTTCACTGACAGCATATCTATGTATATCTAAAATGGTACAATGTGTATGATTCAATTTTCTTATCTCTCCTGTCATCAGACATACTTTTATTTTATGGTATTGTAGTGTTAGACTCAGTCATATAGGAGCGAGTTTTTTCCTGCTTTCGTAATTGTTCGGGAGGGCAGGGTTCTTTGTTTTCTTTCCTTGTGTTTTGGTGTTGAACAGTCAGAGGAAAGCATAACATGAACTGATGCTTTAACAGTAGCAACGTGCAAGGTTCAGACTGTTTGTTTTTGGGGTTTGCTGCTACACCTGATAAGAATTCTTGCATAGACTCTTTCGGTTTTATGATGTCCAGTTTGTCACTGGCAAAATATTAGTTGCGCTCATTGTAGTGAAAAGTTAGGACCAGAATTTTATGTGATTTTTTGGAGTAGTCTGAGATCCTGAAATTCTGGAGGACTGTGATATAGGACAGCAGTTACCGTGAAGAAATAGAATTATCACATACCCAGGGCTAATGGTTTGTGATGGAATTGACATAACTGTCAGACGTGCAATCATCTGTCTGGCTAACAGTCTCTGCACTGAAAGCGATTACTCTACTACTTATGAAAGCAAAGCCAGAAACAAAAGCCTTGAGAAAGTTCAGAAGGATCCTGGATGACATGACAACAGAGAGAGGAGGTTATTAAATACAATAGAAGGTTATTAAATACAATTCAGAAGGTAAAGTTCTGTGTCAAATAAGGAGAGAAGAGCAGAATATAAATCCAGTCAGGCCAGATGCATGGGAGCATTTCTAAGAAAGAGGTTGAGAAACAAGTTTGAAATGGCCTGAAAACTAGCTTTAAATGCTTTTTCTCAAATATACTGGGAGAAGGAACATTGCCAAAGATTCTGTAGGCTCCGCAGACAATTTAGGTATAAAAAGAGCACCTCAAGAGGATAAGGCAATGGCAGATGAATGCAAATAATTTGTATGGGTGAGTCCATTTGTGTTCAGCATGGAAGAATGTAGGTAAATACTCACTCCCAAATCCTACATTGTGGACAATTAGTCAGAGGATCTGTTTCAAATAGGTGTTATGTTGCAAAAGAAAGTTTTGTCCTCATTTTTTCTTCCATGTCCAGTGCTGAGATTTGCTTCCAGGAAGACCAGTCCTTTGAAAACAAGTCCCACAGGATATGTGTGTTATTGTTTGGGATTAGTGACAGCCCAAGCTATCCCTAATTAAAGGAAATACATGCTTGTTGCAGAATAGCATCAGGAGGGAAAACTCATTTCTCTTGAAACTTGCAGAAATGCAGTATTATTCCTCCATTCTCTTGAATTTTTAAAGAATGACACTTCAGGTCAGTGAGTCCTGCAGGTAGTTGTTTATACTTAGCCCGAATGCAGAAGCAGAAGTTTCACTTGCAGTAGTGTCATGACTTAAATTTGCATTGTCAAAACTATTTTGTTGTGTCCTGAACATACAAGCAAATCTCAGCAGCACCACAGGATAGAATGTTTAGAATAAGCCTGTGTTAAGAGTTCTTTGCATAGCTCCTATCTTTGGCCTTAAATGAGTTGCTTAAGAGTAAGTGTAATTTTTGTACAGGATCCATCGTGTCTGTAATGTCACATCCTCTACATTTCCGATTGTGACAGTAGATTTGAATATTTTCTTTGTTTTCTTGTTTACTTGTGCCTTTTTCCACCCCTTCTCTTTTCATGGACTGTTTCTAGAGGTTGGTACCCCAATCTATGTTTGGACATAGTTTCCTATTGGGTAGAGTTAAGGGAGGAGATAAAAAACCAGAAAGGTGGAAGATTTAGAGTGAATTTGTTGGGGTATAGAGTTGAGAATGAACAATTGATGTTACTTGGAAATAACAGAAGTCGTTTCTGTGTTGCAACTTAGTTTCTATTTTCTGCATATACTAATTACATGGTTGTGTGTAACTGTAGCCAGAACTTGAAACTTTAGCAAAATGATTGTGTAAAGAAATAATAAACTAATGCACAAGATGAGTTTCCTTTCAGCCAGAAAGGAAACCCAGTGACACAAATAGCTTAGATCCAGTAAAGCATGCTTGTACATAAATACTGCACAAGGAGTAGGGGAGCAGGATGGTGCACAGTTGGAGATCACTTGCTTTTGAAGACTTGGGACCTTCATTGGTCTTAAACCATCTGGAGCTAATGATTATTAGCAGGGGGGGTGTGTTGGGACTAGATGATCTGTAAGGTCCATTCCAACCCTTAAGTTCTATGATTCTATGATCATGTTCTGGGGTGGAGTAGAAATATATGTAATTTGTAGATATGTTTAGTTAAGGCAAACATTCTCTCTTTTCATTGCTGTTTTTGTTCACTATACAAAATGCCATTTTTTTCCTCTTGGTCATGTTATATGTTTACTTCTTCTGACCGATTCTTGCCTTTTTGGCTTTTAAAAGAATGTAAGCAGTGATACTGTTACTTGAGATTCAGTGCTTGGTGTCTTGGGGATATACTTGACATCAAACCATGGGTGGAATTGAAGCTTGTTGCTGATGTGGTAGGGCTGTGAGCAAATACCAAAGCTGCTGACGGCCCTGCTTGGAGGCTGAGCTAACTCCCTGGGGTGTGGAGAACTACCGGAGGTGATGTGAGAAATTGCTGTACATAACAAACCACAGTGTGAGAAGCTGACAGATAGCACCCTATGGGATGTCTGGATTTCACAAGCACTAAAAGGGTAATTGTGTGAGTAATGCCCAAACAGTGCCATTGCATGGGGAGGAGCACTGGGGCCACTTTGGGAAGTGCAGTGTTGCAAGACCAGTGGGATCTAGGTAAGTATTTCAGAAATACCAAAATTGGGTATAGCTGTAGCAAAGCTGGGACCCTGAAGGGAAGAAGTAATTAGAGTGGTTTGTGAAATTAGAGCAGAGCAAAGGAAGTAAAAGTGTGGTGGAAAAAGAAGATGAAATCACGGGGAAGAAAGGTTAACTTATGTGACCAGGTGCTGTCCAGGGCTCCCTGTTGGGTGCCTTGTGCTTGATTGTTACAGCTGGAGTCTGGCAAAAAACTAAAATTGTTTTAGTTGCCCATTACTTATTTCTGATTTCATTGGACTTTATAAGAAGACGTGATCATTGTTGTAAAGAGCTTCATGCTAATTTGAATATGTCTGTGCATATTAATCAATAGTAGTGTCCTTAGTTCTCATGCAATGCTTCTCTTTTAATAGATGAGCTGCGAAAATTGAGTTGGTCTGGCATTCCCAAATGGGTTCGTCCAATTGCATGGAAACTTCTTTCAGTAAGTTGGTTTTCTCTATTTTAAATCTTCCTTTGCATTTAGTAATAATAGCTATTTCATCTCATTTATTGCTGTAATCCATCAGCGATAGCTGCAAACATTGCGTCGTGTTGCAGAATTGTAGTGGAAGTTATGTTCTTTTGCTCAGTTTCAAGATTAATTACCAAATTGAACGGAGGGGAATGAGAAGTAGTAGTATATCATGTCAGTTGTATGTCTTTATTTTTCAGCCTGGCTTTCTGTGAAAGAAAGGCTTATGCGATAACCGTGGCCTCTTTCAACCAGTTTTGATGGAACAGTGGAGAGTTCAAAGACCTTTTTAGAGTTCTCTTGGAAATAGGCACACAGTAGAGGAACCAAAGCCTATCGGTGTCCTACGAAAGGCTTCACTCTGACTTCACATTAAAGTAACTAGAAGAAAGGATTAACATCGTGCTGAGGGAAAGCCGTGATAGAATCTTAAAGTTTTTTTGGCCAATTTTTCTGCAGTGGTTTAAGATGAACAAATCTGAACAGCTGTGGTCAATTAAGTTGTGGCATCAGCTCTCCTGATGTCAGATCTGTGAGTCAGTTCAGGGAGGCAACCTAATTAAAAAGCTAATCACTTTTTTGTAGTGTGAGTTTTTGGCTGGCTGAGCTCTCTGAACTTTGCCCAGTGGCCAGAGGATTTTGCAGTGGCAGTCGTTTGAGAGTGGGTTGAGTGAAATACTGTGGAGCAGAACACGGAGGTGTTTCAGTTGGGCATTGGAGAGAAGGTTGTGGGAATCTGGGATTCACTGGGATTTGTGTTACAGAACAGGATTTTCTTAAGCTTGGTATTTGCACTGTATTTAAAAAGATTATTCTGCAAAAAATACAGCAGATTCCTCATGGGAGTATTTTTCATGTCAGTCTTTTCAGCTATAGTACTTGTGGTGGCAAACAGTTGTGCATTTTTGCTGTTGTTTGTCTGCCTCTGGTTGGGAAAAGGCTTGTGAAGATGTTTGTATTAAAAAGAAGCAAAACTCTCATGCTGTCTGCTCTCCAGAGACTATGAAAGACACTTTCTCAGCAAATCTTCATGCATTTAAGAAGTGTTTAAAATTCTGAATTATACACACACCAGTTTAACACTATTGAATTTTTCAGAGAGGAGACTTAAATAGCTTTGCTTTTTATAGAATAATTCAGTAGGGAATGCAAAGTATTTACTTCAGATTGACACTGATTTCCAGTGACTGAAAGAGTCTCTCTTGCTGATGAGTTCTACTAAATTTGCAGCTTAGTTCCTTCTAATGCTGAATGGAGATGCAGCTTAATGGTGGATATTCAAATATCCTGCTGTAATTGAAGTTAAACATGGAGCTTACAATTTATTTTAGTTCTGTCTCCAAAGTTATCTCAGATTTCGCTAATGAAAAGGTAATTTATTTTCTCTTGAAGCTTAGGATGTCTGTTTTAAAATACTCAAAAAAAATTATGGCTAACTCAAACTTGACTTTGAAATACAGTAAGCTGAAGCATAAGGATAGTTTAAGTTCTGACTGAGGTTATGCAAAAGTTAAATTAGGCATAAAGTGAACTAGTTCTTCTTGGTTTCTAGTAAGAGCATGGGTTTTCCATGAGCTTCAGCTAATTCCTTAAGTTGATTTTAGTTTAGTATTCCTGAGATTCCTGGTTTAGAGAAATTCCTAAGTGAAGAGTTCCCTTGTCCTTTCGCTTTAACCAGTCCAGGTCAGGATCTATTTCAGTTCAATTCTTAACTTTGTTTTGCCATACCTCTGCAAAAAAAACTGTCTTGAGGTTACTTTGTACTTTAAGAATTGTGGGTTTTTTTTAGGAGACTTATGAAAGTCTGTGGGGGTTTTTGCTTGTTTTTACTACCTCTAAATGGCAATATTTTGAAAGTTAACAGCTTTTATCATCTATTAAGTAGTTCTCATTTAATGCATTTGGGAAACACAATGATGAGTCATTTAGTAATCATAGCTTTTCTATACTGTAAGGCAGCATTTTGCTTTATCTTTGCCAAATAGGAAAGAAAAAGCAGTTTCAGTTTTTGTTGTCATAAACTCCACCATGATTTTTTCTGATGGTAACTTAATAGAGACCTACTGTTAGTGTATGTCCCTGGTAAGAGGGAGTAATGTGATAATCCCTGGAAGTGTTTAAAGCTAGGTTGGATGGAGCTCAGAGCAACCTGGTGTAGTGGGTGTCCCTGCCCATGTCAGGGGACGTGGAACTAAATGATCTTTAAGGTCCCATCCAACCCAAACCATTCTAAGACTCCACGAGTCTCCACAGTGGCCTGGGAGCTCCTGGGGAAATATGTTCTTAAAAATAAAAAGTGATATTTTGATTAAAGTTCAGTTGCAATACTAAAAAAAGACCAGAAAACTGAAGAAACCAAAGTATAGTTCAGAACTAAATTAAGACTGGATCTGTTAGTTTTGGAGTTATTCAGAAGTCTGATTTTAAAAGCCCAAACTCAGATTATTTTTTTCAGGATCCAGAGTATGGTTTTTGAGTCAGAAGATGATTATCTTGTTCATAAAATCAGCATGGAAATTGGAATTTTAAAAATACTATTTAAGAAATTGATCAGTTGAGATATTTATCACATAGCCGCAAGGTTAATAATGTTAGCATGTGTTTGATGAATACAGTTTTTCAAAGGGAAAGCATATGAAAATCAATATAATACTCAGGGCCTGTTGATGTTATATGTGTCTGCTGGTAATAGTATATTGCCATGCTTTAACCCCAGGCAGCTGCCAAGCCCCACACAGCTGCTCACACTCCCCCACTGGTGGGATGGGGGAGAGAATCGGAGGGCTAAAAGCTAGAAAACTCATGGATTGAGATAAAGACAGTTTAATAGGGAAAGCAAAAGCTGCACACAGAAGCAGAGCAAAACAAGGAATTAATTAACCATTTCCCACGGGCAGGAGGTGTTCAGCACCTCCAGGAGAGCAGGGATCATCACATGCAACGGTTCCTTGGGAAGACAAATGTCATCACTCCAAATGTGTCCCCTGCTTCCTTCTGCTTCCTTCTACTTTCTATACTGAGCATGATGTCATATGGTGAATAAAATTAACTGTATCCCAGGCAAAACCAGCACATATATAAAAAAATGTGCATGATTTATTTTTAAAATATACCAGAAATGTTAGGTACGCTATGCCGAAACAGCAAAACTATTCAGGCTCACTTGTCTTGAATAACAGAACTAAAGATATGTTTGCAAAAGCCTTTGGAAGAAATTAATGAATGAAAGGATTAAACTCTCCACCAATTTATTCACTGATGATACGTTGCAAGTCTTTCCAATTTTGAAAAATAAAACCTAATTTGTAAAGTGAACAGGAAACACGACACATTGAATTGAAAGATTAGTTCAGTCTTTGAAACTGAATAATGGCAAAAAGACTTGCTGAGAAGGCATTGGTGTCCTTCAAACAATCACATTTGATCTCGCAAATGAATTCTTTTCTAAGGCAACTAAGCTATCCTACAGGGAAAAAAACACAACTGTTGAGAATAAATGGGCAGCAGATTCAATATTTAACTTAATACAAAACACTGGGACAGGATATTAAATGTCAGACTGAATCTTGAGGCAAAAATGAAGCTGGTGCAATTTAAAGCACCTGAAACCAGACACAAGACAGTACATCTAAAAAGACATGGTTTTGCCAAAGCAAGTACCTCTTAAGGTATCTGGAATGTAATATGGTTGGTACTGATTCTATTATCATTATAAACTAAGGAATTAAAGTGTACAGGAATAACATTTTAAACAATTTAAAAATAGAATAATTTAGATTGGAAATGACTTTTAAGGTCATGGAGTGCAGCCCAGCACTGCCAAATCCACCAGTAAACTATGTCCCTAAGCACCACATCTACATGTCTTTTAAATACCTCCAGGGATTGTGATTCAACAGCTTCCCTAGGCAGTTGTTCTAGTGCAGGACCTGCCTTTTCTAAGCCCATGCTGGCTGGGACTGATTCCCTGGTTGTCCTGTGGTGCCACTCAAGATCATCTGCTCTTTCGATAGTTAATTGTGGTGGCTGTGGCTCATCGTATGAGTGCAAATATTGCTGCACTTCTAGTATGGGATTTTTGTGATGTTGTGAGGATTATTTGTGTTAATGAAACTTAAATCTGACATCAATTTGATTTCTGTATTTTACTAATTACCATTAATGTAGTGAAAGCTATTTTTGTGGAAGGAGAGCTTTTGGATAATGGGCCAGAAATACTTTAATTTGACTTGACTAGTAATATGATCATGAGATTTTTCCTACATGGTCTTGGATGTCCAGATCTCGGTCAAAGTCATTCAGCTTTAAAATTAATCTTATACGAAATGTTTATTTAGGACTGCTGTTCATGTTAAATAGGAACTAGCTTTCTTTTTTGCAGTGTTATGGAAGATGGTGTTGATCATTTGGAAGGAAGCTGTGTACAGGAAAGCATTAACTATTTATGGATATTCAGGAAACTTTTTGGTGGCCAGTTATGTGAATAATGGTGTTTCTAAGAAATGTACTTTATGTATAAACTGAACATTTAATAGCATTAATGAGATCTCCTTTTGTAAAATTCTGAAATAGTAACCTGAGATGGTTTTTAAAATCAAAAGTAGAGAGAGATGTCAGAAATTACGATCAAACTGAACTAAAGAAGAAAATGAGAATGAATCTTTTAATTTTTTTTTGTGGAAGATAGGGATTTTCAGATTTATATGAATGAGGCCAATGAAGAACTGTTCAGATATATTCTATACTTAAGACAGGAATGTATTATCCTGCAGATCTCATAGCATGACTTCCTTAGTATGTCCATACATAATGTTTATAAATTGCTTTTGGAAAAAACTTACTTATTTGAGCTTTTCTCTTTGGAAGTCAACATCGTCTTAGTATTCTTGATGAGAAATCCACCAAACCCC
>NW_008654541.1:26769-74175 GCF_000695815.1 Acanthisitta chloris
TGTTTGTACTGAACTTTTGTACCAGTTGCAGTGATTGGAAAGATGGTTTAGTGAAGGATTATTCAGATCTGTGTAGGGACTACATGGTACTACATCAGTTTATTAGCTTTCCTGTCTCGTGCAGTCGAATGGAAGCAGTGCTTTTTGTGAGGCACAGAGTAATATCCTTTTCATTCCACTGTTTTTTTCCAGGGCTATCTTCCTGCAAATGTGGACCGAAGAGAAAGCACTTTACAAAGAAAACGCAAAGAGTATTTTGCATTTGTTGAACAATACTATGATTCCAGAAATGATGAAAATCACCAAGATACCTACAGACAGGTAGAACACCTATTGATGTGACTTTTACCTACATAACACCTGCTAAGGAATTTAGAGATTAGTTTTGAATTTTGCTAGTGTTTTTCTCTATTTCCTTAATCTGATTTGATAGGCAACTCTCTAATAATTTTCCTGAATTTCAGAAGCAAAAATATGAAGTAGTTTGGTCTGAAATTTGAAAGAATGGTTTTCTTTTATTGTCAGCTTTAGTGTTGCCATGTGGCAGTAGCATTTGGTGCTGCCATGGCTTTCTGTTTGTGAATAGTAGTGTTTTCACCCCTTTCATCTCCTCTCAGACCCCTTCAAGTGAGTGAGGATGGACAAGGAAAGTATAACAGTAACTGCTTCTTACTGGCTCCATTCCTTTGCTTAAGAATTTGAAATTGTGTATGATGTGCTATAAACATAGAGATCTCAAACTTTCATGCCCACCCAGATAAGCAGATGACTTTTCTTCAAGTTTTGTGTTAAAATGAATAGTTTGTAACACTAAGTATAGACTAAGCAATACTACTTGAGCCCTCCTTAGGACACAAGAGGCTGAGATCTTTCTTTCAGCTTTGAGCCTGATCTTTAGTATCAAGAAGTATATATAGCATCACTAACATAAGGTACTTGTATATAGAGCCCAAAATACTCACTTTAGGATTCTGCTGCATGAAACTCCTTTGTGAAGTTTGGACTAAAAATTTAAAAATCCTGGTGTTTTTCTGCTCTCTCCTTGATTGTCAAATTCATTACAATAGGCATTAAACAATGTTTTTACCTTTCAGCTTTTGGACTTGGTGATCTTACAGGCCATTTCCAACCTAAATGAATCTGTGATATAACAACAGGCAGTTTACAGAAGTAGTAGTATTATATTTACTCAGTTACCCTGAGGTAATGAATATTGACAATAGGACTATAATTTGCAAATAATTAAGATATAAGACAGGCCATTTCCAACCTAAATGAATCTGTGATTCTATAACAGGCAGTTTACAGAAGTAGTAGTATTATATTTACTCAGTTACCCTGAGGTAATGAATATTGACAATAGGACTATAATTTGCAAATAATTAAGATATAATTAAGATATAAGGATGTCATAAGGGGAATACAAAGTACATGTGTTTTTCTTCCTTTTGCCTCATTGATAGATTAGCAATGACTTAAAGATTTGGCTCTGTGTTTTGAAATGCAGTAAAAATCCATGTTATTCCAAAAATAACGGTACACCAGAATTGTAACTGATCATAAATGATAGTTATTCTAAGTATTGTGTTATTTAGAAAGTGTGCTGTTGGTTCCTTTTACAGTATTCCTCTTTGTCTAATTAGATCCATATAGATATTCCACGTATGAGTCCTGAAGTTTTAAGACTTCAGCCCAAAGTAACAGAGGTAAGAACGATATCTAAAGACTTTTTTGTTAGAGAAAGCATTTTATTAATGAATCTGATGTCACAGTTTGATTAATAATTAATTTGACAGCAGTTGCTATTTTGACTTCAGAATTACCTTAGGCAAGTTAAAAAAAAAGAGGATATATAAGTGTAGGTTAAGAATAGCAGTGCAGATATGAGTAGTAAAAACAAAGGCATCTCATTAATTTTGCTGTATTCAGTCTGTCATTTTTTTCTTTGGTCTTGTGCCTTTGAGGTTTTGGTTTTTTTTTCCTTTTTTCTTTTTTCTATATTTTGTGAATACTGTGTTTTTGAAGTAATCCAGAGCATAGCCCCATGGGTTTCGTAGCATTGAATGTTCCATTTGGGAAATTATTTTTTTCCTTTTTTTTTTTTTTGAATTTGTAGCCTAACTGTTTTGTGTGTCTTACCTGATTTTGCTTCCTTGTAAGTTTTTTTCTGTTTAGTACACTAAATTGTTTTACTACTGTTGTAATTCTATGATCAATGTACATATAATATGATTCAATATGATGAATGGTAAATATGTTAATCAAATTTGCCTATACTGTTGGATAATTGAATCTCATGGGGACTCTTAATTTTAAAATATATATGTCATAAATAGTATAGGAAGTGTGGATCACCCTTTTTGAGTTATTTCTCTCAATTCTTCCATTTATTCTTCTTTCTAATGATTCTAGTTAGACCTTCAAATGTGGTTCCATGTGTCTTCTGTTTATATCATTTTGCAAAAGAGAAGATCTTCTGATAGTTCATTATGAGAAGTGAAATGCAGAACAGACTTTCATTTGTTTTTCTGTTGTTGTAGTTATTTGTTTAATGGAAGCTCTTTTCCACATGTGTTGGAGAAATCAGTTTAAGAAATAGCCTAGTAGTTTTTTGAAAGATAATAGTGTAAAGATAGTTCTTTCACCTGCTTTCTACCAAGTGCTGTTTTACGTGGGCTTTTCTAGGGGTGAATCAAAGAGTAATATAAGTAAAATCAAGGGGCAAGAAGGGAAACAATATCTGCAAGAAATACACTATTAAAGAAATGAATAAGATCAGTGTCAGTATTGTAGCTAGAAATGAGCCAATAAATCAAGTTGAAGGTGAATTATTTCATTAAGAGATGGCTAGAGGAAGAAGAAGAACACTCAAATACTTCTCAGAGGAAAGAAATGCTTGTACTGTGTCTGCAATACTCTCTTAAATTATTCTAAGGAAGAATAAAGTTTTCCTCTTTTGGGGTGACCTATATAGTTCCTTGTATTGCATGATTTAACTATTCTTAAGGTTTCAGTGAAGATTATCTGTGTCTCAGTTGAATGTGACTGTGTTTCATTTGTACAGTGACTGTGTTTCTATAGTTCTTAATTTGGCTGAAAATGTGCCAAAATGCTGATGGTTTTTTACCCCTGTGATTTGGTGAAGAAGAGACTGGAAGCTGTTTGATTTGTCTGGCATCAGAATCTATGTGTATTCTTGTTTTTAAAGGAAAATTGCAAAGTACAAAGCACTTCTTAAAGAATGACTTCTAGATAGTGTATTTATTTCTAAATTAGCTGAACAATTGTAAAAGCAACTTTGAAATAGAAATTCCAGGTGAACACGTTCATAGAGTATATTTAATGTCCTGTGTTTTAACAGAATTATTTGGATGAGTAGTCCAGTAGCTTAGTAAAAATGAGACTAAGATACCATATTCTCATTGGAGAATAGTTTGAGATAGTGTTGTTTAGTAAAATGATGTCATTGTCAGATAGAAACCTGTAGAATCTTGGACTAGTTTTGTCTTTTGCTAATTTGATTATGCATGAGATGATATATTTATATGACTGATGTTATGAGATAGTGAATATGTTTGCTTAGACTACGTGCAAACTTGATAATAATTTTTAGGAACACAACTTTGTATTTACCATGGATATCTATTTTTTCCGTAACACAGAAAAGTTAGAGTAAGCTTGTATTGATAATTAAAGATCTGATCAAGGTTTTCCAGCATTTGAAATGTGTATTTTTGTTAAATATTTAGTGTATTGGGGAAATCATCCCATAATAAGACATTGAAAAGAATTAGAGTAACAGAATAGCTAGAATCCCTTTTTGGTTGAGTGATTAACTTAGAGCTTAAGAGTTTATTTGTGAGTTTGGAGAGTATATTGCTGTGAAAAAGGTACTAGTGCAGTATTTTTTACAAGCAGTCCCAGTTGAAAGGAGATTATTTTTATTTTATAGCTGAATTATACTTAATCTGAACACAGGCTGTTTAATGAAAATGCTGACAGTCAACTTCAGAACTAGCAGACACTCCAAGAGTAAAACACTTCTCTTATTGCTTGGGAGTAATTAAAAAAGCAAAGTGAGTACTGTGACTGAGTAACTTCTTGCTAAGTAAAATCAAATATGTCAATAGCAAGTATTGTTCAGTAAAGTTTGAGTATGGAATGCAGTTTCGTTCAGTTCTGTGGAATAGGTAAACGTGAAATTATCTAGATCTTTGTTTGTTTGTTTGTTTTAATTGCCTTTTGGCTGCTAACAGTGCTCCGGTAGCATATTCATTTAATGTTATTTTCTGAGATCTCATTTGCATTTTTTTCATAAAATTAGATTTTTTTTTTCATAAGAGTAGATCTTTTAATTTCTAGTTATTTGCTGAACTTGTCCAAAGGTGTTTCTTAATACCCCCTTGGATACATGAAACTTAAACACTGCTTTAAAATGAACATATTTTAAACCCACACTTTTAAGAAATTGTGATTGCAACTTGCAAGTGACATTTAATTATCTTCAGGCACTAGTAAGTCCATTTCATGTATACAGCTCTTTATATCAGTCTGTTGAATACCGCTCAGTATCTCTGTTTGCTCATTGTACTTAGCTTGAAGGTTTAGGAAATTGGGCCTCTTAACAGGCAGAATTGATCCCTATAAAGTGGATCAAGGCATTGTACAACTAGAGTGCTGCTGCTTTCATGTTAAAAAAAAACCCCAAAGAAACCACATCAAAATTGCTTCCCTGTCCATACCCTATCCCATCTGTCTCCCTACTTCGGCACCGTTTTTCATCCCTAGCGAGTAGTAAGCAAATGGATGGAAAAATGATAGTGAGATGTGATGGCCATTAACACTAAAACAAAAAGGTGTAAACTAAAGTGTTTTAATAGAAGTTAGTTGGGAGGGAGTGGTCTTGAGGTACAGAAGAATGTGGAAAGGGTGGATGGCAGCAGTCAGTAGGATAAGGGGAAATCTAGGAGGATTTGAGTTATAAAGAAGTGATAGAATTTTTGCTGACTTACAAGTATCCTGAACGTTACAGAGATGCAGGATATTCATTTTAGAGCTCCATGGATCTTCTGACTAGATGGGTGAGCTGCTGGGAGGGTGAGCTTGCATGTGTCTTTGCCTTTGCTCGCTTTCTGATCGAAACCAAGCCCTACTTTCTTGATGCCATCGATGCTGAAAGGCACGTAATATCCACCTTCTCCAATGTTTCTTTCTCTTGCTTTCTGAGTTTCTGGAGACCTACCCTAGCACAACTGAATCCCTTAGCCTCACAGGGGATCCCTCCCTACTCCTAAGGCCTCAGTGCAGCCAGAGGCCTTGTGTTGTTCCCAGAGCTCACTCCCTTCTAGAGAGAGGAAAGATGGTACTGGTCTGAGGTGAGCAACAGTCACTTCCCTTTCTTAAGGATAGGTGGCAATAGCTATAAAGAAGGGAAGGGAGTCAGGGTATTGGTCCAAGACAGGTTTCAAAGGAAGACACCATTTCAAGGCTGTTGTTTGGATGTTATAATGGGTTTTGTAGATATTTTTGATGCTGTGATGATTTAGAATAATGATGCCACTGCTGAGAAGGATGTCAAATAAAATGAGGTGAAGAGATTGTAGGTGGCCAAACTGGGCAAAAATACTAGTCAGAACTTCAGAAACCAAGGACATGCATAAACCTCACTGCCTTCTGACTGTAATTTCCAAATGTCTCTATTCCAAGATTTTTGTTGTTCTTGGTGGTATCAGAGTCTCTGTTCCCAAAGAACATTTCATTAGAGTTTATAAGGCTGTTCTAATGTCTTATCTGAACTTGAAATTTGATTTCTGTAATAAAATGTTGCAGTTTAGAAAAAGATGTTTTGCATCTGATGTGTGGAAAGAGCTAGTTATTCTATGTTCCTTTAAAAATCGGTTTTAAGTGTTCATTTTTTATGGGAGTTATGTGGGGAAGGTTATGTTGGAGTGAGGACTTTAAAAGGAGTGAGAATAACCAAATAGAGGCCTTCAAAAAGGAGGACAGAGAAGCTGGAGATCTTCTTCCATATAGTGCAGACAAGTTTATTTTGAAGACTAGTGACTGTAAGCTTGGTATTAATAAACTTGATTAGTTAATGTGGAATAGTCTAATTAATTATTTCCTGCTTTAGTTGAATTTTGTTGACATGAAAAGTACGTGGCTGTGTATTTCCTGTCTATGCTTGCAAAGTATGTATAATCATTTCAAAGAACCTACACAACTGAAATTAATTTATAAATTTGTGTTCATATCATCTTTTTTTTTCCCTCCTCACTTGCTTAGAAGACAAAAAGCAAGTTCTCAAAAGCTTTTGCAATTAAAGCTTTGGAGGTTTTGGAGTTCCTCTGAGATGGCAAAACCCACAAGAAATTATGAACCTGCATTTAAGCTAATGGATTCCTCTCTTTGTGTATATGAATATAGTTCTTGGAGTTATGAATGAGAGTTAAATTCAAAAGAGAATAATTGATTGGTAATGACATCTCATGAGATGTAGTGGTTCATAGTAGAAAAGTGATTCTGGTTTCTGTTGCTAGTTTGGAAATCAAGGAGGGAACCTTTTGGGAAAGTGACCTTGTTAATGAGTCCTATTTGAACACAGTGATGAGTGCTGTACAGGAACTTAAATCAGTCTGCTGTTCAGGTTTTTAGCTCTCATTTTTTTCAATTCAAAACAGTAAATGAAGCTTTATGAAAATGGGTGGGAAATTGAAAATACTATTTCAGTGTGTATTTGTTGAATTTCTGGTTAGATGCATTTGGGGATATTAAAGCTGGTGTTTGCCATCACTAAGCAGTGCTTCCTGCTCAATAATATTAACCCCCTCCAACAAACCCAAACACTGACACCTCCCACCCTCTTAGTTTTCATACCTGCATTTTAAAAATGTTTTAAAATCCATAGGCTTTAAATTTATAGAGCAAACTGTGTATATTATCAGGTTCTGAGGGGAGGAAAGGTTGTTGGTACAGCTTTGCAGGTTGGCTCCAGACATGCCTTCATGAAAAACCACTATTTCTGTAATTTTAACAATGGGTATTTTGATAGCTGTTACTGAATTGCTATGGGGTTTTTGTTTGTTTGGTTTGGGTTTTTTTCACTATGCATATTTTGTGATCCCATCACATCAGGAGTTTTTTATTTAGCCTAGTGCCCAACACTGTTCTGCATTCAGCAATTGCTATTTAAATAGGCTTCTCTAGTCACTTCTATCTGACATTTGTTTTTTTGAGAAAGTTATTTGTATTTGCAGTATGTTAAATGTCCTTCTTCTGAAGTGAAACACAGAGTGGTAACTCTGATAATCCTGAGAAACTGCTGTTACTGAACTAAAGTGACAGCTGACAGAAGCAGGCAGGGTACCTGTGAGCTAACTAGCCTAGCTACATTTGCAGTTTTCCAGTATCAGTGAAAATAGACATAAACAACTGTAATTTCATAAAGGTATAATTATGTAACATGCAAGAGTTTAAGGTGTTTATTATACATTATTGAATGACAATGAAACCTCATTGACTATTGCTTGATGGGCAGAGGTTGGTATATTTTCAGTTTAGTATGCAGAGCATGTTAAAGAACATGAGGTGACAGGACTAACACCAAGAAGACTTTGTAGCTAAAAGAATAAGCATCTTGGCTAATGAAAACAAGAGGCTTCTGTGGAGAATTGCTGAATGAATACCTCCCTTTCTGCCTAATATTTGCCCCAAAATTGAAATCATGCTGAGCAGAAGCTGAATCTTAATTGTAGTTGTAATGGATCAGATGTGAGCTGCATTGAGACTTGTTTTTCAGTGCCCACCAAAGCTTTTTGTATTTGTTATTGTCTGTCACCCTTGTTCTGTGAATTTTCAGCATGCCAGGGAAACTTAAAACCTGGAGGACAGTTGATTATCAAAGAAAGGCCTTTGGGAAAAGAGTAGATGTTGATATTTGGGACCCGTTTTCAGAGCAAAAGGTGCAGATATGTTTCAGCCTCAGATAACTTGTGTGGAAGCCTGTGATGGCACTTTGAAGCGCCAGGATATGAGTCATACATACTGAGACCTTTCCTCACATAAAAATGGCTCCAAGAGGACTTTTAAACTAAATAAGATTCAGTTAAAAGGGAATTAAAATAGGCAACTTCTTAATCTAACAGAAACTTGGAAGTGAGATTGCATAGAAATAATGCTACCTTAATAAGTAAAATTCTTCTCCCTATTGCATCCTTTCAGGGCAGGTCTTTTTACAGGCTCTCTTGAAGCCTGAACATTCATTGGCTTCTGGGATTTTTGCAAACTACACAATCCTTGAGGTTCTTCCAAAATGTCTCCTTTTTTATTAGTATTGAAGTCTGAACTGAAGAGCAGTAGAGCTCTTTGGTTTGTGCTCTCATGAATGAGCAAACATTCTTTTGTTTTGCACTACAGACACCTGATTGAATATCTGTAATTCAGACAAAGCACGTAGCAGCCTTCACTCTGCTGCTTATTTGCAGCCTTTCAAAGGCACGTAGCATGTTCAGAAGCAATAATTGAGAGGAAATACAGCGTGTCATGAACCTAAACTGAGTCAGAGAAAAGTGCTGTGATGTCCCTGTTCTACTCTTCTCATGCTGGGATATGTTGTGGCCTTATGAGCTTCTGCAGTTCCTAAGTAAGCTGCATTTTACAGAGTTGAGAGGGTGAGGTTCTGTGGTATGGCAGGTAGATGCCTTATTTCTACATTTCCTGATTGTGTCAGGTTTTTAATTAACTAGTGTACAGAATTCTGAAGTCTAAAACCGCATACTGCAGTATTGGGCAAATTCAACTGTTTCTATGGGCATGGTGTTGAAAACTCTAAGCTATATCAAGTACTTCTTTCTGTTACTTAGGAATAAATAGAGTACTATATTAATAAAATGCTAGTCTCAAAGAGGTGAAAAATCATGGGAAAATCATTTAATATTTCTGTCTCTTGAAGGAAAAGATATTAGATATTATTGGAAAAGCTCCAGTGAGTAAGTGCTACTGTATTATAAGTACTATAATGAATTATATCCTAGATTGGTTTGAACACGTGCTAATACCCTGAAAGTTCTTCCTTGGAAGAACTGAGTAGCTTACATAGCACTGGAACTTAGTTATGAATACCAGTGTTCATTTATGCTTTTGATGAGTGTTTTTAATACTAGCAACTCTATGATAGTAAATTTGTCCTTGTATACTTTTCAAGTGTCTTGTTTAAAATGTGCTCAACACTTGTGAAATTGTTTGATGATTTCTTTAACTCTTTTTCAGATCTTTGAAAGAATTTTGTTTATCTGGGCGATACGTCATCCAGCCAGTGGATACGTTCAGGGCATAAATGATCTTGTTACTCCTTTTTTTGTGGTCTTCGTTTGTGAATATATAGGTAAGATTTGTCATATTACTGAATTATTAATTGGCATTGGTTTTGAAGCATCATTTCCATTTTAATCTGACTAATGATTTGGATGAGCTAATCAAAGAGTCATTTGATACATGAATTTTATGGTAAATCTCTGTAATTATAAATCTGTATTCTCTTTAAATACACACTGAGAAGCACTCAAATTTTGTGTAAGTAGTCACTGGAGTTCTTCACAGGAATCTTCCATGTTTTTATTCCAAACAAACTTCCCCCCAACAGACACCAACCAACCAAAACCCTCTGCAGGAGTTGCAGACAGCATTCTTGTTTGTCAGATCTGAGAGCAGGAGAAAGAAGCACAGTCTAGTATTTACTTTCATCTTCATTTCTACTTCTCAAGTGTTCAGTACTCACAATGCTTTTTTTGTTCATAGGTGGTTTTATTATTCCTTTCTTTCTTTCTCTCTCTTCTGATTCATATTCTTGGTGAAAACTTGAAATTGTATGTATGAAATGAGCATGTGTTTTAAAAAAAGACCCAAACCAGACAACAGCAGCTAAATATAAAATCAGGACCAAAACCCCAATAATGCTTGCCCAAAAAAACCCTGAACTCCACACCAAAACAAGGAAAATACCCATGAAACAAGGGAACATTTTAAAAGACTGTTTGGGAAATCAAAATAAAGGGAACCTATTGAACTGCATGTGTGACTGAAATAATGGCAGCCTGGAGTTAGGGTCTGAAAATTAAAGCAGCAGTAATCGCATTTCTCTGGTTAAAAACTCTGCTCTTCTGGGGCTTATGACATGAATAACAATGTAGCTTTGTGCCTGGCATATATTTTGAAAACTTAACCAACTCAAATGTGGGTTAAAGCTAAAATTTATAGTTTAGGATTTAAATGATTATAAACATTAAGAGTATGGCTAATAGTTAACAATAATTCATTAATAATTTGGGTGTAACTGTGGATGTAAAAGGTAAGGTTTAACATAAAAATGACTATGTCAATCTGGTTGAAATAAGATTGTTTTCCTTGTACTTCTGTTTGTCGTACACACATATAGTGAAAATATGCAATGCTTACGTATAAACTTGAGCAATGCATTGTCCGATTGCTTCAGTGAGGTTGCATACAGTGGATTCTTCTTACCTTCTCTATGCAAGATAACTATTGGTGTATTAATCCAGGTTGATTAGGTTTAATGAAGGACAGATTATCCTTGAGTGGATGATATACTCTCCATTTACTCATTTGCATGGCAACACCTCTGTTGCTTTGTTCATTTCTTGTTTCATAGGGGGACATTTCATTGCTAAGCAACTAATGAGAACTACTGCTGCTTTCTCCCTAATCATCCCTTAAGTAGGGTAGAGGCCTACTCCTGAGAGTATTTGCAGTTTCTGCCTTTTACTCCCTCATTTGACAGATAATGAAAATGTTCTTAATGATCCTAGAACAGTAGGGTCTCTATTAGGCTTTAGGGTTGCTAATTGAAATAAGAAGTTCAAATGAGATGTGATTAGAGAATTGATATTCCATGTTAAATAGGCCATTTAATTAATATGGTAAATAAGTTTGTCTTTACCACCAACTTACATTTGGAGACCCTGGTGATAGTTAATGTATTTGCCAGTTTGTCAGTGTTTTCATGTCGGAGAGCATAGCTGTTCCGGTAAGTGTTCAGTGAAGACAGACAAAACTCAAAACCTTTTAACCATAAAAGATATTTTGCCACTGAAAATGTATGAAGCTCAGAAAACAGTGTTCTGAAAGCTCATTTAAAACCTAATGTGTATATCATAAGAAAAATAGCAAAATGAAGGCATTTTCTTCAATACAGTACTGGTCCTGGCTAAGTGCTAACAGCAGTTTTTTCCCTCAGGGACATATAAAAACTTTCTAAGATATGGGTTTTAAATAGATTTTTGATTTGAATCTTTATGATATATACTCAAGTTACACTGAGTGATTTATTTGAGTTAGATTGAAGAAGAGTATGATTTTTACTTAAACCTGAAATGGAGACATCAAATTAATGAAGTACTTCAAAAATCCCAAGATTTGCAATAAAATCACAGGATTCAGAACTCAGTCTGTGAATTGTGCTTTAGTAATTTAGATAGAAATAAATGCATAATTGCAGAAGTTTCCTAGCAAAAAATCTTTAAACTGCTAGTGCATTTAGTACTTAGTCCAGTAATATTCTGTATTTACTTTAGACTATTGCTCTAGATCTCATTTCTTGATTTTAAGTGAATATTAGTTTGTGCATTAAATTGCTTTATTTATTGCTGTCTTTTAACTATAGATTTTTACATTATTCTCAATTTAACTGAGCCATTTTTGTTGCACTTCTAAGTCACTTGGGTTCTAATTCATACAGCTGAATGTGATAATGCCATTTATTTTAGTTACTTTCTATAACTTTAAAAAAAGGTCCTAAAGAATAATTGAAGATTAATAATAAATTCTTATGGTTAACGATGCCATTAATAATAAGTCTGTGCCAATTAGATCACCTGATGGTATATCCCAATAATGTTTAAACACAGTTTCAGTTTTGTCAAATATTTGGGTGGGAGGAAAGCCAAGTTTGTTTTAGCTTTATGACAACTTGAGAGAGCTCTTAATCCTTAATCTTGCATAACAAGTGTGTGACATATTTATTCAAGCAATGGGAGTCTTTCTGCTCTGCTAAAGACATCTGCAAACTGGAAAAGTGTTGTTAAAAAACTTTTGAATATGCAAATGACATGGATGAAAGTGATAATTTACTTGTCTTTTCATTCAAGTCTGAATGCCATAATGTAGGTTTGTGGTTCTATATGTAAGGACTGAAGTCATAGGTGTTTTGATGGTTTAGTATGGATTGAGGTGTACCTAATTTTAGCACATAGGTTCACACACGTTGAATTGATTGAGTGACTCAATGTGTCAGTCACTGTGTCAGGAATTGGATATGTTAACTGTTGAGGGCATTCTTTTAACCTTTCCCGCAGTGTAAGTATGATCAAAGTGTAATCTGGTAATGTCTCATTAGTTCCCCACTCTGCAATAAAAGCAGAATGCTGTAACACTTCTGGCAAGATAGAATTTGGTTGTCAAACCAGCCTGGGAGAGGCACAACCACAAATAAAGGAAACTTCAGGGGGATTCAATACTTGTCCCTGATTCAATGCAGTAGATACAGTTTAGAATTTCTGGTCTAAATTAGGAGAAGGAGGAATTTAAACCTTCAGTTTCTTATACCAGATGATTGTGTGTGTTAATCTCAACATGTTTTTAATTTTTTTCTTTCCCCTTATGAAAAATGCTAGAGGTCTGTAAGCTTATTCTTCCATGTGTAACAGCTTCTTTGGAAAACTATTTGGTTACTACTTACTTCTAACCTCCTGCATGACATAGTGTAACATGTGTTGTCAGAACAAGTGGTAATTACCGTCAGGGCATTTTCCGTGAAAGCTCTGTCTGTGGCATATTAGTTTGTGTCAAAATGAATCTCTTCCCTGTGGATGCACCAGAGGTGTTTTTGTTAATGAGATACATACCATGTGACTGCTCACTGTTCACAGACTTAATGTGGACAAGGACATTTTGCACTGGATTGCAAGGCCTATTTTAAGTTACTGCACATTACTGCGCTCTTTGTACACCTTCCTCTTGTCCTGAGTTCCTATTGATCTACATTATTTCCAAGTATTGAGTTGGGCCTCACAGCTGCTCATGGTTTCTTGCTCACTTGTTACACTGCACTACATCTGACATTGCAGTACATCATCATTTCGGTGATTCCCTGGGCCTTGTGTGTTTATCTAGAACCACAGAGAAGACCTGGATTTATTCACCATCGAGAGAGATGGGAGCTCAAGGGAAACCCCACCACAATAAGGATGCATGTCAGGCCATTGCTAAATAGAATGGCTCTATGAAATAACTGTGAGACTCCTAGCAGTGTTGGATCAAGAGAAAATTAGGAGTTAGCAGGAAGTCGAAGGCAGAAAACAAACACTATTGTAGTAGTTCATCATTTTATGTCAGATGAAGAATGTTGAGAAAAATGAGGCTGCTGAAGACTGGAATGGTGGTTGAGATATTGTCTGCAATCTTCTTGAAACAGAGGAGCTTGAGACAAGTTGATGCTTACAAGAGTCCATGAACTGAAAACTTTGAATAGAGAGATCTTACAGTTGTAAGTACTTTTTCTTGTGATCGTAAATCCTTTTGTAGAAGGCTCGAAATGAAACGTCTCTTGCCTAGTGTTTTTTAAATTGATACTGCCATGACTTTAATCCAGGCCCAAATCCTAATGGGACTGGGATGGGATTTATTCCCAGACCAGTGTTACTAGAGTATAGGAAAGTTCTTTGGTCCTGAAAAAGTCTTTGTGTGTGTAGCTCCCTTGCTTACCTTTCTATCCATTCCCTCTCATGTGTTACAGGAAGTTTTCCTGTCCTCATAACCAATATGCAATCTTGGGTTTGCCTTGTTTCCTACCTTTTCAATGGATCTGCTATGCATAATTATGTTTAAAACTATTAATTTTGGGGTTTTTTTTCCCCCCACAGTTTGAATGCTGTATCTAAAATTGCTGTTTTAATTGCTTAAGTGGAGTGAAGTTTTTGTGCGTTGTGTCATGGCTGAATCTGAGGTAATTCCTCAGTGTTTGTTTATAAAAAATAAAAAGTCAGTTAAGCAGGGATTTATTTTTTTCAGGAGATTGTAATTTGTATGCAATAAGTATATCTGTTTAGAAGGTACATAAAACTGAGTTTCTGAAGGATGAAGCAGTAAGCCAGAGAGCAGAGTATTACCCACTAACTCCAAAGCGCTGCTTTGCCTCATACTTACAGGGTTAGAAGGTAAAATTTTGTGCAGCATACATTATTTCCTTTACAAGACCAAGCTGAAACCTTGATTGCTGCACTTTGTAAATCAATTTGAGATAATTAATCCTGATATCAAAACACTTAAACCTTTCTTATGCAGTTCCACCAATTCACTAGTCTTTGGAGAATGATGAATAGGAATCTTGCATTGGGATTTCGAGGAGGTAAAGTGGAAAAGATGAAACATATTTGTAGTTATTCTGCTTAGAAGAGACTGAGTGAAACTGAAGGAATGACAAATTGGTTTTATAAAGTGGAATTTGAACAAGGAACTATAACTGGATTAACTGGATGCTTCTCCTTCTCCCAGGTCCTTCAAGTTTTGCTGTCTTCTGATTGACGGGCAAAGTAGTTCTGGAAAACCTCCCAGGACTCAGTGCTCAGGAATATGAGGGATTTCTTTCATTTAAGAGATGAAAAGATTTTACTCTTAATTGTTGCATGCTTTTCTTACACTTATGGCATTAATCTTTGTAAAAATCTTCTACTGTTTATTTAAATAAATACAAGTTTTTGCACAATATTGTATTAAAATGTTTTTATTTACACATTTGTTTGAAATGATTTATGAAACTTAAATTTGCATAAAAGCAGAGACATGAAGCATAACTGACATTTTAATGTTTTCCTGCAAGTTGTAAAAGTATTAAGAAAATAAATGTTTCTTAGAACCATTGTAGAACTTGTTTGAAAAACTGTTCAAAATAATTTAAATAACTTTTCTGTCACACGGAAGTTTCATACCACAACTTCCATTTGATCACATTAAATTTTTTCTCCTTAATGCAAATAGCATAGTAGTTTCCACATATAAAGGTATATTTCAGTGCTGATTCTTAATAATTTTCATGACTTTTTATAGTAATGCTGATGACATCAGGGAAGTTGACTAAAATTGTCATAAACCTGAGCAATATTATATGAAATATTTGATAATTAAATGAAATATTATTATCTGTGTGATTTGGGCAGGCAAGCAATGAAGTAAGCTTGCACAAAGCTCTTGAATAAAAGACTTGAAAGTACTGAAAAGCCAATTACATCTTCTAAGTAAGTCCAGAAAACATCATGTGCATTCCTCTGAAAAAGAGCTGCAATATACAGGAGGTGCTTGGTGACCTGAAATTTTCTACTGTCAGGTCTCTTTGGAGCACTCTGCTTTCAGGTATTATAGAACAGTTAGTGTATGTACATGTATGTACAACTATAACATGACTCAGAAGTTGTTCAGCATGATCTTAGCTTGCTTGGAGATAACCACTCTGCAATTCTTCAATTTCTAGGAGCATGTTCCCCCACTCTCTCCCTGTTGCTGTGCAAAGTATTTTGTAAGTGCTGCAGAGTAGCTGAAGAGAGGGAGGACTGTGCTGAGTGAAATAACCAGCATTTCAGTTTGGTGTTACACCAAATTAATTGGTTCCTGCTTTGCACCATGGAAAAGGTGAAGAAGGTCCCCAAGTGAGCAGAGTCCTGTGTTGAGCCCATCCGCAGAGGGCTTGGTACATGTGTGGCAGGACTGATCTTGACTGCAGTGGGAAAGCAGCTAGAAACAGTAGGTGCTGAGAGTTCCTAAAGGGTATTTCCTAAACCATTATTAAGCAGATTTTGTGGAGCTAAATTGTGGTTTATCCTGTTTGTTTCTGATGATTTGTTCTGTTCTATTTTATTTAGGAGCTTCATGGGACGCTTTTATAAGTCTCATCTTCTCCTTACATCTTCTATTTCATACTACATATCACAGTTTTTTGTTGTAATGCAGCCATTCTTTTCATGTAGTAGACACTAAATGGGAACAAAGACAATAAAAATATAGACTTGAATTTTACTTCTTTAAAAAGCCTTGGCACTCTTTTGAAGCACTTGGGCAGAATATATTTTTTTACTTGTTAATTTGTTTTTATGTATGTCTCACGTAAGAAAAATTAATCATTCATAATGTCTGAGCAATTGTCTTTATTAATATACAATATAGCTTTTCAGGCCTAATTGGGTGAAGAAATCTTAGTCTTTTACATCCTTTTAGTCACTTTAAACAAGTAGGAGAATCCATGTGAAAATAACTAGCAGTGAATTGTTTGAGTTGTCAGCTAGCAGTGCGTGCCATGGTACACTGCTGTGGCTAGACTTGGTTAATAAAACAGTATATTTGGAGGAAAACAGAGCTAAGGAAAATGTGGACAGTATTATTAAGAGGGCATCTCATGCTTAGTTTATGAAGAACTGGGGAATAAGAGAGCATGAAGAAGGGCAAAAATGTTGGCAGAACTTGGGTAATGGAGAGAATTGATTAATAGGGGACCAGTGAACTGTAAATTGCCTTGAATCTTTCGATCTTTTTATTTTTGTGTTTGGATATTTAATTATTTATATGGACAAATTAATCTTTATCTTTCAGCATGAGTTGTTGGCATATTAAATTTTTAGTTGCAGTTTGACTAATTTTGTAGTGAGCACTTTGTTCTGGCTCAGAGTTATGTAACTATTTCATTTAAGGACTATATTTTTATGCAGTTTTAATAGTAAAAACCATAATGACTGTAGTTGAGTTTTACCCAGATATGCAGTTTGTGTGTGGCTTGCTAGTGATAGAGTTTATTCCCTACTATTTTTCCCTAGTTGCTTAACCTAATTGAAGTTAGTGGTGGCATTTAGAATCAAATTATAGGAGTGGATCTGTTTGCATAAGCTCTCTCTTAGTCTGCTGTGATCAAAATGAGGTGATTTACTTAATTAGTGGATTTTTAGCTAACCGTGCCAACCTAATTCTGGTGTTTCTTGGAATATTGTAAACTTGAGAAGGTTAATAATGAGCAGCTAACATATATCTACAAGTAACTGTATGGTGTAGTTGGGTAGTAGTACATTTTACTCATTAATATATTCGATTCCCAGTGAGGACTTGGAACAGTGTGAACTAGATTCTTATGTGCTGTAGAATTCATCTTCTTTTAGACCATTTGTTTTTTCAAGTGGTCAATGTACCCTTCCTGTTCTAGGTTCATTTCACTGCTCTTCAAACTATGCAGTGGAGCTGCATATTTGAGTGTCTCCAAATCAGGTTTAGTTGGACAGAATAGAGTTTGCTTGCTATGCACTTAGATCACACAGCTAAATCAGAGCTTTCTGCTGTCAAAATGGATAACTTTGCTTTCTCTTTCCCAACCCCAAATGTGCATTCCTGTCTTTTCTTTTTGGTCATCATTGGCTTTTCTGTGGCACAGTGGATGATGAGTTCAGTTAAACAGCCTGGAAACTAGGCCCATAATAAACTGAATAATTTGACTTTTTTGCACTCATCCTGATCACAGATGAACATGAGTGCTGATGTGGGGATAGGAGCATGTTAGGGAACAAGGATGTCTTGAATGGTCTTTATTATACAGTGCTGTTTTACAGAATCAATCCTTGTCTAACTGTTTCAATTTTTGTTTCACTCTCCTTAATATACTGTTAGATTTCCAGCTAATTAGAACAGTTCATCTGGAATGTTGGATGCATTGTTGCATCCAATAGACCTAGGCTTTGCTTCAAATTAAAAAAGCTAAATGATACCTTGTGAATATACCTTCACAGGAAAAGTGTTACATTAAAAAGTAACTTCCCTTTCTTCAGGAGAAGAAAGGGGGAAAATATGTTTAAAAAGGCAAAAATCCTTCCTTTTTTTTCTTTCTTCAAATGTCGGTGTTATTTTTGTTGGCCTTTGAATAAAAGGAAAGGACTTCTATGCACTGAAGAAGAAAATATCTGAGTTGTTCAGACTTGATATATTAGAAGATGTTTGTCTTTTTTTCAGAATAGCATCTACATATTAAGCTGATGTGCTCTGAGCCCCAAAGCTGTCACTTTCACTTACCTAAATAAGTATTTCAAAGCAGCATCATGCCTAATTTTCAGACTGCAATACTTTCATTGAAGGTGTAGTAAGCAGCAGTCGCTGTATTTTTGATCTGTGTTTGACAAGCTTTAAAAAAAGCATCTAAAGGGATTAAGAAAGATTTGCTATGGAGAAAGGCTCTAAGAGCAACTATTGAAGAAGCAAGTGTCTGCTGTCTCAAAGATTAAAATAAGTGGTGGACAGAGGATTTATTGGACTCAACAATTTCTGAGGCCTGGTAGTAATTACTTCCAGGTACCACTATTCGAATTAGTTGTGCTTTTCTTGAAGATACTGCTGTGTATGACTGACTTTCTTATTAAGTAGAGAATTAAATGTAAATTTTTGATACTTTTCTTTGTTGGCATAAGATAGTAACTGAAAAAAATCACAATTGCAAGTTCATATAAATTTATGTCTGTAGGCATAAGATTACCATCATCTTCCTACTCTTCCTGACATCACAAAAATTTCTTCTTGCTGTTAGAGCAGAAATAATTGGATTATATTTCCTTAAACTCACAGCTTCCTTTTATCTGTTCTGCTGCTCTCCACCTTATTACTAGTGGAGGCATCTGCAGGTGGAGTTTGATGTTTTGGTTTGGGGTTTGTTTGTTTCTTTGTTGGTGGTTTTTTTTCTGTTTGTTGTTTTAAATCTTTGCTGCATGCTTCTGTGTCATATCAAAGTGTGTCTTGAGAATACTAACCAGTATACTACAGGGTATGGCCCAGCCCCCATTTATTTTTTTGTAGTAAAGCAGTGGTGGGAGTACTTTTTGAAAATTAGCCAGGAAGTTCAAGTCTGTCTAAAGCCCATCTCCTTTTAGGTGGCTGTCATGGTTTTACACTTTAGAGGAAAAGCCAAGTAGGAACTTGAAAGTTGCAATAAATATTTCTTCAATCATATCAGTGCCAGGAAGTCTATCAAAGAGTCAAGAAGTCTGACAGAGGTGTGATGGAAGCTATGAAATGTCACCTCATAGCAGGGGAGCTATGTGGATTTTTTGCTTAGATGTTTCCTGTAAAGAAACTTTTCAGGTCCTCTCTTATGGGCAGAATCAGAGGACACGTAAATTAGTTTAAAAATTATAAGGTCAGCTGGGACTAATCAGAGGTTTCTCACAGAATGAAATTAATATTTCTGTACTGTGGTAATAGCTTTTTAGAGACCATGAAAGTAACTTTCGTGTCTGTAAACATGCCTTTTGTTCTTCTCACTAATGTCAGTGGCTGTGTAAGATACATCCCTTAGAATTTGCGCTTTTTTTCCCCCCCTTATTCTTTTTCCCCTGGTTATATGGTTTCAGCTTTCTGAGAGATTCTTCCAGTCTGAGTTACTCATCTTGCTGCTGTTTGTGCTTTACTAGAGGATGTCTTCAAGATCTTTAAGATTCATTAATTTAATTTTATGTTGCACAAGATATAAAAAATTCTGTGGTAGCATCATTATACCAGTATCTTTTTTTATCTCCTCTCATTGGTGAGCAGAATTGCTTCTTGGACTATAGGTCGTCTCTCCGGTCTCTATTTTTCTTGAAAGTTTAATCCACATCATTTTACTGCTACCAGGCATTTCTGTTCCCTCCAACAAATTGTTCCATGTGAGAGTGGTGAGACCCTGGAACACACTGTCCAGGAAAGTTGTGGATGCCCCATTTCTAGAAGTGTTCAAGGCCAGTTTGGACAGGGCTTTGAGCAACCTGGTCTAGTGGAAGGTGTCCCTGCCCATTGCACAGGGTTTGGAACTAGATGATCTTTAAGGTCCTTTCCAACCAGATCATTCTGTGATTCTTTACTCTTCTTCAGCTGGAAATCCATAATCTTGCTTATGTTCTAATTCAAGAACCTCAGGTAGTTTAGAGTTTTTTCCTAGTATCTAACTGTACTCTATATTAAATGTATTTTTACATTTTCATAAGAAAATATAAGCTCAAAATGTTGTTATAAGTAATCAGAATAAACAAGCCAGATATAGCCTTTTTCAGTTTGTTTTCAGGTAACTCAAATTTGTCTGTTAAATCACAGTCTTCTGGTATTATTCAAGTTTGGTTTTTTCCCTTCTCTGAGGTATACTTCAAAGGACTTGAGGGAAATGTATATAAAAATCTGTTAAGAAAAGTCCTGTTTTGATGCGTATGATGATGTGGATGTTGATTATCTATTTTCAAAGTTTGTTTTGCATCTGTATGTATGTTTCTAAATTTTTAAATGTACCTGTCTAAAGAACGTGTTATTTCATGATGCTTAAGGCAGACTCAATTTTAAAAATTAAATGAATTTTATAATATGAATGTTATTATAAAACCCAATGCATTTCTCTTGAGTTTGAAATACATTTTGTGATTTATATTGTTTCATTTTTGAAGGCAATTAAGAAACTAATAGACTTGTACTTGAGGAAGTCATGAGAGGTTAGTGAAAGATGTTTTGTTTGAAACTACAGCCTGGAAATGTTGGGTGGTGGGAGCAAATAGAAAGCAAGATCTTGAATACTGGTAGAAGCAATAAAATGAAATTGAAGAGGAAACCGAAAGATTTTGTCAGGTATAAAAATGAAAGAATTGTGAAGCAGGAGTAAGTTAATTACAATTAGTGTAACTATGGGAGAGACATGTATTCCAAAGGGAGCAGCATATTTTTGTTCTGGCTTGTGCATGTGTATTCCTCTCCCCACGGTCTCCATATACTTATAATTACCGATCATCTCTCTATAGTGAAGCGGCACAGAGGTGGTTATACTTTCAGATCGAAATCTTCTCAAGCATGCTTCCTGACAGACTGGGAAATTAGTTTAATGGCTTTTGCCATCCAAGTATCACAACTTTATGTGTTTATTATGAAGTAACTCGCAGGAAGAAAAGTTAAGAGAGAATGTCATTGCTTAAGCAATTCTATGTGCTGTACAGGGGCCTAATGTTTGAATCCTGTCACATAGATCAGTGGTAACTAAGACCTAAGAAAAGATTTTCATATCAGTTGTGGATCAGTGTTTTAAACAGAGATGTATGCAGATTGTTTTGCTCTTATTTTCAATGAGATACATGGTTAGTTAATAATGTTTTATAGATTTCAAGCCAATAGAAATAGATTTGTCAGAAGTTTTTGTGCTGAAACTGTAATTTGAATTGGCTTTGCTTGTTGTTTCAATGCAAACTTTTTAAAATCGTTCTAGTCATAAAGTCAATGCTGGTTTTTCGTCAGCATGAGTAATTTTTTTCTGCTTTTTTATTTGAGAAATCTGATATTTTTAATTTCTGCTCTAAAGTGAGGAAACATTTCTAAAACAGAAGTGAAAAATTAAGTACTTAAACACTATCAAAAAAAGAAAGGAAAGAAGGGAAAAATCGTGTTTTTAAAACAGGTATTACCTCAAAGATGCAGAAATGCTTTTATATGTTTATGGCACATTTGTTTTGACAAAACGAAATACATTAAAAAAAATAGTGACTTAAGAACTGTATTCTCATCAAAGATGTTTGTGAAGTGATTTATGTGTTCCATCTTTAGCTAATTATACTATAAACATTATTACAGTATGACTGTAATTTAAAGACAATTACCTTTTTTACGGTAACATTGTGGATGAAATTTAGAGACCATACTATTATTTTTGAGCAAATGGAGCTGATTTTTTCCTAGAGGTTGTACCATGTGGTTTGATTATTTCTTTATCTTAGCTATAAATACCTGTACATTGTGTAAAAATATGATTGAATTTCATGAATAAAGCAAACCTTGTGGCTTCTTTTGCCTCAGAAGCATATGCAGCAGTTTCAGTAGGAAGTTGTAAACCACAGCAGATTAAGGCAGTTAAGGAATGCACTCAGCAACTAAGCAATATAAGAGGTAGAGTTGCCTTCATTGTCCTCAACTCTGCTTCTTCCAATTCAGTGTTTGCCAACTTGTGCTAAAAAGTGTAAATAATGGATGATGCTTCCACTGTAAATAAGGCAAGAAGTCTGTGACGTGGATTTCTTATTAGCTGTGAATGATGTGGGAGATTACAGAATAAGGAAGCATGGAATCCTGGTTAGGAGACATGATCAATATTGCATAGTGTGGATTTGCAGGAAACTGCCACTGTTACAGACTGTGTATGATGTCACTGAGGAACAGTTATTTCCTCTGCCATCATTTTTCTTTGAGAACTTATTTAGTTGTGCTATTTGCTGACAGTAATAAGTTAAAGAAAGTAACAGTTGCTCCATGAGTGAATTTATACTTACATAGAGTTACAGTCATATGTAAATGGTTGCTTAGCTTACTTGACAGTGGCAAACTTTTCAGTCTTCTGTCATGGAAAAAGTTAAATTTCTGAATTTTTAGAAGTTACTATATTTACATACAAGTTCTTTGATCATTTGTATTACTTTTAAATTTATCCTAGTTGCATTGAACCTTTGGCCTTTTTAAGTTATCCATGTAATGTATTGAACGTCCTGATGTTTATGAGATGGTTCAAATGAGTTCTCTTTGCCAACCTTTTATTAGTAAGTAATTACATGTGAGACAATTTCTTTTTTTTTTTTCTTTTTGTAGTAGTTTCAGGTAAGAAGTATTTATTTTCAATACTTTTAAAATTGTGTATCTGCATATCCAAGGGTGAAACTGAGCTTTTTTTCTTTTAAATGCAGTGTGGCCTTTAGTGCAATTGATCTTTTCCCCCCCCTCTCCAATAGTTCTTTTTAAAAATCTGTGTTAATTTATGGATTGTTTTTGAAGGCTCTTTCAGTGCTAGAGTGATGGTCACTGAATAGCCCTCTGATCAATCCTGTACCTTAACAGTGGGATGGCCTGTGTTCCTGAGGTTTGCTTTAGACTTGTCTGACTACACTATGGTTTGCTCTTATCCTATACTTGATGTTTTGTCTCTGTATGTTTGTGTGTATGTGCATCCACAGACCTGATGCTTTAAAAAATTGAATGATAAGCACAAACTATGTAATTAAAAAGGCAATGTTCAACCTTTAATCTTCCATTTCCTGTTCTCTAAGCACCTTTTGGATTTCTCAGGAAATTCCCTTATCAGGCATTCTAGGAAAATGCTCATCAGCATCCTGTGCTTGTCATGCATAGTGGTTGCTAATTACGAGGCCCTTAATTTGGTATCACTTGCACCACCTCTCTCTCTGGCAAGCTGTTTTGGTTGACTGCAGCAAAGCTATTGGAGTACTCTGAGAAGAATTTGTGCTGAGCATTGTGTTTTTCATTGTTGCTAAGAAGTTTTAAGAAGAGCTGTCATCTTAGAAGCTTTAAAGGCTCCTGTTTCACAATAATGTCATGCCCAAGGAAGTGGCTTATACTCTTTATTGTAATTGTAAACTGCATTTGCTGGCCAGAATTCTCACCTGTGTAAGAGGTTGCTAGTCTTGTATTTGGCATTATACAAGGTCTGTGGGTGAAAGACCTGTTGGTGCCACCTGGTTTACTTAGCTCTCCTTGGTACCCTGTTTTGGTGGTAGAGTTTTGGGTTTTTTTTTTCTTTTTTTTCCATAATTTTTCATTTTTCTCATATCTGACCTGGAGAGCAGTAATCTCAGTCTGAAGTCTTTGTAGAGCCTATATCTTTAGTTTAATTTGTAAGATGAGCTGAGAATTTCCATTTTTAAAATAAATTTATCATTCTTAAAAACAGGCCTGTTTCTGTGTACACATGTGCAGTGGGTTATGAATATGAATTCAGGGCAAATTCTGGATTGCTTAATGTGGGGAAAAATATGTTTACCATTAAAATCTAGTCAAGAAAAAAGCCTGTGTAGAAAAATCTTCTTGGCAAGCATGTAGGTTACTAAAGGAAGTCTCTGGATGGTTTGCTCATTACTTTTAAACAGAAGCTGGAGTTAGAGAATAAGTATATGAAGTATTTGCTCTTGTGAGATAGTAAATTGAAAGTACTTACAGGGTTATACATTAGCTTTGATGAGCATAAGAATTCAGTCCAAGTTACCAAGTTTACATCGGTGTTGGACATGACGACTTGCCTTTCTCACTGGGTCAAAGGAGATTATAACAGTCATCATGTGCAGTAAAATGACTTAGAGAATTAAGATTAGTGAAGTATAATTATTCATGTTTATACATCAGTTTGAGAATGGTGTTTTAAAGATACCTTGCTTCCTATTACGTCTTAGGGAAATTGTGGCAGATCAACTAAAGTCATCAATATGTTGTGTGTGTGAGAACATGACAGGTTATAGGGGAATATTTGGAATGCTATAAGAGCATGTTTACCTAAATCTGAACTGATGAGATGATTAAGTTAGTGTTTTGGTTTTTTTCTTTTTCTAATTTTACCTTTGTGACTGCAGTACCACAAAGAAAGGGAAGTTTTCACTTTGGTGATTAATCCTTAACAGCTCAAAAGCTATTTCTATCAGATTAATGTGTAATTAAGACTTTTTCAATGAGAAATATTGATGTGGTTATGTACATATTTAATTAGGCAATTGTTACTGAAAGAATTTACATTTAAATGCTCTATTATGTCCTGACATCCTTAGAAAAACATTGCCTTAGTGCACCAGTGGCTGAATAGCTGTTTTAGAAGGCTCTTTGAAAACTGAGTTTGAAGTGGAACATGTAAGATCTTCTAGATGTCGGAATAGAGATTGCATCTCTGCATGGAATCATATGCATATCTTTTTGTAGTTTGTATACTTGGGTGGTAACTTTTAAGTTAGGACTGTCTGAAGATGCAACATCTAAAGTAGATACAGCAAAGTAAACTTTATACAGACCAGTACCTGTGTGTGTACAGTCAGAATTGTTTCCTTGCACCTCTGCAAAAGAGCTATATAATTTGGACTTTTTATATATTAGATAAGAAATACATTTGCACAAATTAGTGTTAGGAAAAGAGAACAATTTTTAAATGCTCAGATAATTAAGTGATCTAGTGTTTTTATGTATCATTTTGTATGCTGGTTGTATGCAAACAACAATCATAATTTATTGATGGTTTTGCAGTCTGTTTTGGGCTTCAGCACTGGGCCTTTCTTATATCACCATCCCTTTTATCCCCCACCTCCCACTCCAGTGCATTCGTCTGAGTTTTGCTGATTCTGAGTGTCGAGAAACTATTTCAAGATAAAAAGCTAAAATTAAAACATTAATAACAATTAAATGTCTGTTTCCCTAAAAACTGATTTCCTTTGAGAGAACGTGTGCTTTATTTAATAGAGATATCTTTTGTATGAGTTTGCTTAGTGTAATGAAGCACTAAAACTATCAAGTTGCATTCATTTTCCCCACTGAGTATTGGTGTTGGTAACAGGTTTAGAGAAATTCTGAATTCAGATTACACTTTTGTTGGTTGCATCCAAACACAGTTGGACACAGATTGCTATTGGGATGCGTTGAGAGGGCTGCTAGTTACTGTAGCAATATCATAAACCTGTTTTAGTAATATCATGCATTTTCAGTTTTTTAGTTTTATTTCAGGACATGATTTTTTTCATAAATAAAATTCTCTCTGAAATTTAAATTTTCCAGTTCTTGAATGCAAAAATTTGCATTGTATTGTTCCATCTGTCTGTAATGGCAGGTCTTTTTAGCCATGATCTGTACTGAAAAGGTGAAATTCCAGCATTCTTTGGAAGAAATCAGTTACATCTAAGAGACAGAGATCAGATAATGAACTTAAAATTAACATTTTGAACAACTTCCACCAAAATCATCAATTAGGCTTAATCTTGTATTAAAACCTATTTTTAATGGAGCCAAGCCATTATCATCTCTTTAGCATGTTTATTTTCTACTATCATTAGAAAACTAAATCTGCAAGTGTCTCTGCCTTGGGAGTGGATCCAGTTTAAGCTGTTTAGAATAAGTTACTCTTTTCACGCTGTGGGAAGGTTCAGGAGCATACCCTGGGAATGGGTAAAGAACAGCTAATACCATGCTTACAGCAGTGCACATACTCAGATCAGCGTATCATTGGCTCCATGCTACAGTGCTTTTCCTCCAGGCAGCTGTTTTACTGCCTTTTACACTTACATAGATAGCATGATAAAGATCTCCACAGGAAACTGAAGAAAATGAGAAATGTTTCTGTTAGACTTGATAATTGGGAAATTTTATATAGTGATCTCTTTTCCCCCAGATAGTGATATTTGCACTGCTTTTCTGTCCATATTCTTTTATTTAATATCCATGTTACTGTCCATTCAGATTTCACTTGGTGAAAGTAAATTTCAAGTTGTTGAAAACCAGAAATTGCAATTACATTTTCAAGTACGAGTCTTAAATTGAAATATCTCTTGTACTTTGAGGATTATTATTTTTGCTTCTTCTGTTGTTTTGCCTGAAATCTCTTCCTTTCTTTCTTTTTTTATACTTCTCTAGTGCATTTATTTCTCCATTCAAATAAAGCAAACAAAGAAAATTAAAAAAGAAAAAGGGGGAGAAAAGATGCATGCAGCTTGATTCCTTTCCCCATTAAAACTACATAGAAAAAGAAGCATCTTGCACTATGTGCCTACCTAAATAAATGAATAAACATTAAATATGCAAATTATGATTTTGCATAGCATTCTGCCAATCAAATGTTCCTTAATTGGCACTTGTCATCAAAATGGATGGCCTTTTCCAATTTCAGCTGTAGTGTGGCAAAGGGTCATTTCGATATTCAGCATCAGTGTTGAACTTCCTCAGTAAGGTGCAGCAAATTAAGGTGAGTTGGTGCAGCAGAAACCATTGCACATCCCTGAGCACTTTGGTGCCTTTTGTGATGATCTCCCATTTCAGTTAGATTGGTGTCTGGGTGTTTCCACACTGTAGCTCCTTGTTCAGCTTACACCACATTTAAAGCATAAAGCACTAGTTAATATAATATATCCAAAAATATCCTTCTTAGCTGATTTAATTTAAATGCATTTTAATAGGGCTTGGAGTAATTAGACTTATTCTTTTAAATACTTGGTCGCAGAGTTTTAAGCTAACGTTTGACAAGAGTTGTTTTACACAGGGTGAATACTGCTAGGGTATGATTGAACTACAATTGAGTTGTCTTACACATTGAATTAGATTTTTTTAAATTTCAAAACTTACTGTCTGACTTTAGAGGAGATGACTTAGTGATGCATGAGAAGCACAATGGGATTGAAAATTGGGCTAGAAGTAGCTTATATATTTAAAGAACATATAAAAAATCTTGAATATTTATTTTGCATTTAAGAGGCTTATGAAAATGCTGGAGATCAGTCCATTTAAGCCACAGAAAAGCATAATGTTCTTGGATGTCTCTTCAGAAGGGAGAGACAGAACAAGGCGGCTTGATGTGTACTTCCTGAAAGTGCTATTTTTATTTCTGGAATGGCTGAGCTTGTGGTTCTGTGACATTATGTTTGGGGACTATGGATTCTTTTAGTGAAAGAATTGGATGTTCCTAAATGCCACCTCTATCTGTCGATTTATAGGGTCACCCAAACTAGAGCAGAAAGAACTTGATAATAGTTGCCTTTCCGTTTTTCGTTGTTCCCTGTGGAATAATGAGACTTTTACTTAGAATAGTGAATTTATCTCAGACCTTTGTTCTTTTCAGAAAGACCTGTCCTCTTTGTGCTTGGGTAACATGCATGTGATGAACAGTAATTGGAACCATTGAAAGATGTTTCTTAAAAGCTCTATTCTAGTTTCTGTGGGGAAAAAATAATTGGTTGTTCTAATTTAATAATCTGACTTTCCTAGAACAATCAGATTCTAGTTTTTCCAAAATATTAATGCTGGGGTGTCTTTTCTGTCCAAGTTGCCACCAGCTGCCATAGTTTTCTCACAGCCTGTCAGTTCTCCTTGTTGCAGGTAGTTCAGATAGAAAATCTTTTGATGGGTGTTTAAAGTTTTGTTTCAGCTAAGTCTAGAGTTTGACAGTTTAGAGGTCTACATTCCGAGGCACTCCTTTTAAGATCAAATTATAGCTAATACTGAGAGAAAGAGTTTTGTTTTGGATGGGATACATCTGATTTATTTCAGGTTTCTAGTTTAGAACAAGTAATATTCTGTCACTCCTTGTTGGCTGTGAAGGGAGGTGAAGCTGCCCACCTTCCATGGTTATGTGTACCTTCAGCTTTTTAGTTGGCTTAAATCCTGCTGTGAGAATGTAGTGTGAAATGGCAGATTTTGAAAGAGAGGGACTAAAAAAGAGGTGAGATAAGAAAGATGAGAAAGAGAAGATAAAAAGTCTTTTTCATTTGTTATCTTTTCATGCCCACCTGTAGAAGAGTTATTGTGTTGTGCTACAGTTTATGACTTCCTTTTTGTTCAGAAATGTGATAGCAGTATCATGAAAAGAAAAGGTGCTCCAAGGCAGGAAATTTGCAAAGGAACACATTATCTAAGTAGTAGTAATCTCATTCTTTCAGCAAATGTTTGGTGGAAGAGGGCCTGAAGACTGCTGTTGTCAAGAGGAAGAAAGTTCAGTATATGTTTGTGTTCTGTATTTTGAGGAACTCTGATTCATTTATTTTTTTTTTTCTGTAGACATTGTGAGGCAGAGAGAGACTAGGTTACTTTTTTTTTCCATTTAAAATATTAAAAATAAAATAGAAAATATTGATTAGACTTTTTTTTCCACTGGGGCACTGCTTTATGAGTATATAATAAACATAAATGTATGACTGTGAGACATTTTTGTGAGTTAACATGTATAAGATATACCAAAAAATTTGTTCCCACTGTAGAGGATGCATTATTCATCTTCTTTTCTGTCTGGAAAAGTTTTCCTCTTCTAAATTCATGTGAATATTCATCCTTAATTTGAATTTCTCAACTGGTGAAAAATGGCTTCTCTGCTGAAAATTGTGGGGCTTTCTTGCTTAAAATCTCAAGACACATCTGATTGGAGGTAGATAGATAGATAAATATTTAATATTGATGTTTTTTACAGATTCATATCAAACTTATCTTAAATAGACTTTTTTTGTCCCTGTTAAGTCTAGTAATTTTCAGTCTTTCTGTAAGTCTTGTGAGTTCTCTTGTAATTTTTCTGTTAATGTACTTAATAAAGGACTTGCTGGCATTGCATTGCTACTTTTTTGACTTTTGGGGACCTTTCTGTGGTCTTTTTTCGTGGCTGCAGAACTGCCTTTTCAATTTGGATCAATTTTGCCCGATGTGCATTACCTAAGCTACTTGTTTAATCTGAGTTAGATTTCTTCATTCCATGATGTTTTGGGGTTTTTTATTGTTGTTGGCCTGTTTGCCTTCCTTATATCCTTTCTTGCTATCCCCATTGTATTCAAGCATCTTTACCATGAAAGTACTTTTATATTATGCTAGGATTTTCACTTAACATTTCTTTTTTTGTGGAGGGGTTAGATTAAACAAGTGAAATGAAGCCAAGTTTGTTCTAGAACCTGTCTCTAATGAGAGGAGTCTAATAGAGAAGCAATGGGACCCAAACAGAGAGATGTTGGAGGAAAGCATTACCTCCCACTTGCTCCCTATGTTACCCTCATTTTCCATAGAGCATGGTAAATGTGAATTTGCTGTCTGCTGCTGGGAGAGGACTATGATACTGATTTCTAGGGGATCTGCCTGCATGTTCACTGGGAGGAATATGGTACTAAAAAAAAATCTGCTGTTGCAGTCTGCTGCTCGCTCTTGGTTGGTTTGCAAGGCAGTGTTATATCTCAATTTATTATACAGGGCATTTGAAATATGTTGAATGCTTGTTTATCTTCTTTTAGAAAGTGGCTTTGCGAAACTGTACTCCAGTGCAAAGGTAGTGTTCCTTTAATGACCAGTAAGTGACTACTGGTGCATTGTTTTACAGCTCTGCTCCATTTTATGGAGTCTCTGCTGCAATCCCCTGTTTTACTTACCAGGTTTCCCTGGTAAGTAAATATCTTAACCAATGCTTTATTAGCACAGCCTAGTCTTCTTGTCATACAGCTTTTAATATTTCACAATCCAAACCCAGTGATTCCTTAAAAAGACTCACACCCAGATTTAGCCACCAATGCAAACAAAAATGCTTTGGTAACACCTTGATACCTGTGTTAACATGTAATGGTAAAATCACTGGGATGTTAAAATTATTTTAAGACATATGTAATGCTAATGGTTATTACTAATTGACAAATAAGTGCTTTCAGGTGGTATAATGAAATGTGACAACCTAAAGATGTACGTAGGCATCTGTAATTACTTGCTGCAAAGCTATGAGACAGGTAATAGAAGAGTTTTAAGACAACATATATTCTTTGTTTTCTTTTACTTTTTATTCTCTGCTACCTTGCAGGTGTGTAATGGAGAAAATTCCTTCTTTGGTATACCATGCTCTGTTTAGGTAGAATTAAACATCTCTGATCTGCACCTCCTCCTCCCTGAGAATAAACCAGGGCTGGGACAGGTGCTTGCTTGATACTCATCTTGATACAATAAGACACTGTGAGCTGCTGCAAGAAGGAAGCTACAGAATTTACTCAGAGCATTCACAGCTCGTGTTAATCTCTCTTCTAGCTGTATGGGAGCTTTGGGAGTTAGGTGGCAAGACAACACATTCTGTGTTCTGTTTTCAAACTGCATTAATTCAGATGCTATGCTTTAAAATGACAACTATGTAGCTTCGATGGTAAAATTTGGGTTCATGTTGAAATGTGATTTCTTTTTTAACACAGTTGTGTGAAAGACTCAGTTTCCATGAATTAGACATCATTGGGGTTCTGTACTTTTCCAGTGTTCAGAATTGCAGATTTTTTTGGGGGAGTGGGAATCATCTGTTTCCTGTTGTCTGATTTCCGTCTAATTCCAAATGCTTGCCTGTAAAAAATAAATCCTCCTTGAAAACCTGTAGTCAACTCTCAAAATAAATTTCACTGGTTTTCTAACAAGTATTTTTGAGGGTTTTTTCGTCTATGAAGACTGACATTATTTGCAAATTCTGTGCATGATGCAAACATAGTCATCTTCAGAGATTGTTCATATATAGCTTGAGGGCTCTCAAAGTGCTTCTGATCCTCTTTCAGGTGTGAAATGTTTAGAATGAAGCAATTTATTATATATTAATTCTGGTTAACCAGGCATGATTTGAGATTTTCACAGTCTGCAAGAAATTAAGTATTCATTAACATTTAAAGCCATTAGATGACACAGTTGAGCAATAAATGATTCATCTAGTCCCTGTTAAAGTAAATGTGCATTGAAGTTTCTGACTAGAAGATAAGTGGTGGCTGTCTTTGTTTTCAATTATTTTCCTCCTCCTTGCTTTATTTATTCTGTGCACTTCATTGACTTGTCTTTCTTTCTCTTTTCTTGAAACAGAAGAAGAAGAAGTGGAAAATTTTGATGTTTCCAGTCTGCCTGAAGAAGCGCTGCAGAACATAGAAGCTGACAGTTACTGGTGCATGAGCAAGTTGCTTGATGGCATTCAGGTAAATTGATTTTTTTCTGTCTGTAAGTAGTGGAGTTAACTGATTCGTATCATGGCTTTGAACTACTTTAGGGTTGTTGAGAGAGAATGCATCTATGAAAAACAGGGGAGATGTTGATTTTCTTATTGGAGAAATCCACTGCTAGTTTGGCATAGTACTGAGAAAGGAGAAGGGAAAAAATGGTCACGCAACTTCTTTTCATCCAAATGTTTGCATGTTTCATTGTGGTGTGGTGTTCTAGAGCCAGGCTGAAATCTCCAGTTCTGGAGGCATGTTTTGCACCTCAAGTCACTAAGCATGAAGAATGTCTGCTTAAGATCTCACTGAGGTGGTTAAAAGCTAGCTTATTTATTAATTTTTAAGGCATGAATATAGCAACCTATAAATGATTGCAGTCTTAGCTCCTGAAATTATCTTCATATATTTAAAATATCCATTTAAAACTTGATACCTGTGCTACTTCACTAAGGTTTTGTTTTTTTTCTGTGTGGAGAGGCTATAAATGCAGGCACAATTTTCTGTTGAGTAACAATGGTGGGTTTGTGTGTGCACATTTGAATTCATGGGCATGTAGGTTTATCATGACATTCTTTCCTATGACTTAGGCAATGAAACATTCATATTAGAACATAAGGCACATTGTGAATTGAAAATTGTAGCAGAGTTCATTTTTGGCACAATTGTTGTAAAACTGTGTCAATGATGGAAGTCTTTAACTTCTTTGAAGGTATTTTAAGTGTATTTCTCCCGGTTAAAGGTCAAATGAGTAATAGCTCAGTGTTTTCTGTGGCATTGTTGAAATACATAGTCGTTTTCTCATGGTGATTCCTGTAAAAAATGCTGGTTTGCTTTTTTCAGTCTCTCAGAACTACTAAATTTTAAAATGCTTGACCATATAGCAGAAATATGTGAAACATTATAAAGAAAAAAGTGAGAACTGGAAATCTACTGGAAAGGAAGAAACCCAAGTAAAGGAATGCAAGCCCTCCAAATATTTTACCTGTTTTTCAAACATTGTCACTGGCTTGCTGCTCTATTTTTTTCTAGAAAAGGAGGTTCAGAGATTAGATAATTTCTGCTTAAAATTCTGCTTTCATACAAATCCATCAAGTACTGATAAACAAAATATGGAAACCGATTGTAATGGAATTAAACTGCATCAATGAAAATTTAAGCTCTTTATATAAATGGAATGGTATTGGATGTATTCAAGGATGCACTCATCTATCAAAAGCAGGCTTGAAAGATTATTCTAGTGGTGTGACTAATGATGTTACAGTTAATTCAGTGCAACTGAAGTTAATTCATTTATAGTTAATTCAGTGCAACTGCAGAGTGCTGCTGTTCTCTTGGAGGCTTCTTGTTTTTCTTGAAAGCGTTTCTTGTTTTTCTTCTCCCAGTCTCCTGTTTTGTTTCCTTTCTGTGTTGATACCACTTTACTTACCAGATAGAAGAGTCATGTTGTTGTAGGTTGAGTTGGTTGGAAGATCTAACCCTGTAGAGAAGGACTTGGGGATACTGGTGGATGAAAAATTGGACACAACCAGCAATGTGCACTTGCAGCCCAGAAAGCCAACTGCTTCCTGTGCTGCATCAAAAGAGGTGTGTCCAGCAGGTTGAGGTATGTGACTCTGCCTACTCTGCTCTCATGAGACCCGACCTGGAGTGCTGCATCATTTCAGGGGTCCTCAGCACAAGAAAGATGTGGACCTGTTGGAGCAGGTCCAGAGCATAGCTATGAAGATGATCAGAGAGCTGGAGCACCTCTTCTATGAGGAAAGACTGAGAATCCTAAGACCTCAAAGATCATCAAGTCCAGCCCTACTATGGTTACTAGACTATGGCACTAAGTGCCATCTAGTCTTATCTTGAAAACCTCCAGGGATGGTGAATCCACCACCTTCCTAGGCAGCGCATTCCAATGCCTGATTACTATCTCTGTAAAAAATCTCTTCCTAATATCTAACCTAAACCTCCCCTGGCAGAGCTTGAGTCTGTGCCCTCTTGTCCTACTGCTGGTTGGGGTTGATCAGCCTGTAGAAGAGAAGGCCTTGGGGAGATGTTATTATACTCTTTCAGTACTTAAAGGGGACTTTTAAGAAAGCTGGTGAGAGATTTTTTGCCAGGACCTGCAGTGATAGGACAAGGGGCAACATTTCAAACTGAAAGAGAATAGATTTAAATTGGACACAAAGAGTTTATGAGGGAGCCCAAAGAAGTTGTGAACTTCCCTTCCCTGGAAGTGTTCAGGATCAGGTCTGATGTGGCTTTAAGAAACCTGATCTTGCTGAAGCTGCCCCTGTCTGTGGCAGGAGATTTGGACTAGCTGAACTTTAAAGATCCCCAGTGGGTTCATCTGTGATGCTATGATTCTAGCTGACTTGCATTCCAGATGCACGGTTATGGTATCTACTAGTAGAGGGCAAGAAATAGATGTGGCTACATCAGGTTGGAGCTGTAATTGTTAAATTTAAGATCAAATCATGCCCCAAATTTCATAAACTGAATTACAACAAATTGAAATATTCCAGTGCTCCTGCCTGCACCTGAATGCTCATTCTTACCTGTCTCTTGCTGAGTGCTGGCTGTTGTGAGCTGGTTCACAGAGCTGAACTGCCTGATAACACAAAAAAACCAAAAAGGCACTGATTGGTGTAAGGTGTGAACACCTTGAATAGGTACCATAGCAAAGAAATGATTAGAACTACACAGCAGGGCTAAGGCAGGATCATGACAGCTGAGACACAGGTTTACTTTAATGGCTGTAGATTCTCAGTTTACCAAGCTTGTTGCCAATATGCAGAGGTCTAGTTGGTCTCTCTATCTCCCAAGAAAGTTGCTGCTGATTGTTTCTTGGAAGCCATGCTTATATTTGTTGTTACTACTCCCTTAGTATTTTTTGTATGATTTACTATAGATAATGCAATGTTTTTACAGCCACCAAGAAAAACTGCTTGTCTCACAAAGTCACAAAACCAGACAACATAAAAACACAAACCCAAAGGAGAGTCCTGAATGAGATTAATGCTATCATGTTTTCTTTCTTGTTCTCTGAAAATATGGCATAAGAGACTCATGTATGACTACTGATAGTTTTGTCTGAGATATCTGAATAAGCTGTTCAAGGAATTTAGTAGAGGAATACGTGACAGGAGGTAATAACAGAAATCAAAGAATCTCTGCAGAATATTTCCGTCAATTTATTCATCAGTATAAACTTCCATTTGATGTTGGCCTACCAGTATTGGATAAATTTAAACAGTGCATTTTGATGACAATTAGGGCCTTATTGTGAAATTTTATATGAATATGAGCTTGACACATTTTTTGTGTGTTTGTCTTTCTGGTGCATAAAAGTGTGATGGAAGAAAGATAGTATTTGTATTCCTTTATTATTCCTAAAGGAAAGCTCATTTATTTTTCCAGCCCATTCTGACTGTCTCATTTTCTTGATTCCAGAATTGTCAAAGGTGTTATTAATAGATGTGTATTTCTTGCTGGAGTTTTGCGGCACATAGGGTCTGTTATTTCTTTGTTCCTCACTCATCTTACCTCACTCCCTTCTGTGTCTACTGTGACTATGTATTTTTAATATAAGAACACATCTTTGAACCACAGAGACCTATGGAATAAAAGATAAGAGTCATCATTGAGCAGCAGGACAATCGCTTCCTGACATGCATAGAGTTCTTAGCAGGGAGAAGTGTGACATTCCCCACTTAAGGGAAAGAAAGAAATAAAAACCTTGGTCAAGTCATCTGTTGCTTTAGCAGATTCGCTCTTTGTGATCTGGGCGTTTCTATGTGAGTATGTCTTTGGCTCCAGTTAGAGAGTTTTGCAGAACTTTTCAAGTAATTAATGTTTGATATTGCATGATAGTTTATAATCTATTTTATGTTCTTAGATTATTTTGCATCTTTGTTCTCTGTTGGTTGTCTCTAGTTATAGGCTCCTAAATGACTGCACATGTGTCTCAACACAATTTGTTTGAAATCTAAAAAACTGATTTAATACAAAGAGTATGTGATTTTTTAATATTAATTTGCTTCTCTAAAATGTCAGTCTTGTAATCTCTAGCTGTATATAAACTGACTGGTTTATAGCAGTCTTGGATGATGATGTGCTGTAATGGTTTTCCTTTTCAGTGCTTCATGACTCTGTGCTCTAAATATTTTCTTTAGTTTTTGTCCCAGAAAGACGATACCTCACTGCAATTTTTTTCTCATTTATTTCAGTAAAGCAAATGAGAACCTGTAAAATCATAAGAACATAGGATAACTCTGGTGGAAACAGGCTTCTACCTAAACTTCTGCTCAAAGTAGGGTCAGCTCTGAGGTCAGATTGAGTTTCTATGGACTTTGTCCAGTTGGGTCTTGAAACCTCCAAGGATGGGGACTGCACAGTCTCTGGGGGTTAGCCTGTTCCAATGCTTGCTTGTCTTCATGTTGAAGTTTCTCCCTATAGCCAGATGGAGCACTTTTTGTTTGTCTCTTGTCTCTTATCTTTCCACTATGTACCACTATTAAAAATGGAGCTCTGTCATCTTGATGACATAGGTTTTAGCAGGCTGCTGCTAGGTGCTTCTGAAGCCTTTATTTCTTCAGACTGAATAACCCATTTCCCCAACATCTCACAAGGCATGTGCTCTGTGCCCCTGAGTGTCTTGGTGACCTTTTTGCTCTTGCTCCAGTTTATTCACGTTTTTCATGTATTGTGTTCCCTAAAACTGGATGTGACATTCTAGATGTGGTCTGGAATACAAGAAATTATTTTTAAACATTAGAAGAAAAATCTTCACAGTAAAGGTGATTGAACTCTGAAACTGTTTGGTCAGAGAGGCTGTAGAGGCTTCATCCTTGGAGTTCAAAACCTATCTCCACATGGCCTTGAGCAGCTTGCTCTAGGTAACTCTGCAGGACTTGGACTTAGATGGTCTCCAGAGGTCCCTGCCAGCCTCTGTGGTTTCACAAGGAGTGCTAAGTGTGGATAATCACTTCCCTTCATTTATTGGGTCAGGAGGCTGCTGGCTGCCTTTGCTGCCGGGGTGTACCACTGACTCAGTCTGAGCTTGTTGTCTGTTGAGACTTCAGGTCTTTTTTCATAGAACTCATCTTCAGCCTGTATTCTTGCAAGATACTCTAATGCTGAATTATAAAAACCTGTTTCTGAGGGTGTGTGTGGCCGCATGCAAAATATATCTTCCATGTGCATGATAAAGCTGGTTGTCTTTAGAACACTTCGAAACTGGATGATGCATGAGCATTTTTTGCGTTTTCACCTGTGGCCATGCATATTGGAAAACTAGAACATATCCCATGAGTATTTTTCCATTTAATTAAGTAGACATTCCCATATATCCATTGTAATTAACTTTTTTTTATTACTAAATTGTCCTTTATGACACTTTCCTCAACAGAGTCTCGTTAACATTCAAGTAAAAAGTTCACATTGATCTGTGCCACCTGAAAATGTAATGTTCATGTATAAAATAGAGCATAACTCTTCATTTTAAGTTCAAGTATAATGGTAATAAAACAACCAAAGGGGAAATATATGCATTGCATAATGATCTAACCAGATGTATTAAAAATAGCAATAAAATATTAATATCATTATTTGTCAGGGCCTGGGAATTTTTGGAATAAAAGGGAGATAATTCATTTCCAGGGACTGGAGTCTGCTGAGGTACATATTAGCTATTTCTATGGATGATTAAATAACAAGATTTATGATCTTCAAAGGGAATCCTGCAGAGTTCTTTCTCACTCCAGAGTTACGGAAAGTTGTTACTAATGTGTGCCTGAAGTTTGGATTATGGATGGATGGATAGATGGAATTCTGCTTGGAAAGCCTTTCAGAGGTCTGCTGGAACCAATAAATCATAGAATCACAGAATTTTAGGGGTTGGAATGAACCTTACAGATCATCTCGCCCCAACCACCTGCCACCAGACCAGGTTGCTCAAGGCTTTAACCAACCTGGCTTTGAACACTGCCAGGGTTGGGGCATCCACTACTTCCCTGGGCAATCTGTACCAGTGTCTCACAACCCTCACAGTAAAAAAGTTCTTCCTAATATCTAATCTAGCCTACCTCTCCTTCGATTTGAACCTGTTACCTATCACTGCAGTTCCTAACAAATAGCATGAACAGGCAGCTCAAATATTGAGAAGTATGTGCAGAAATAACTCTTCTGAAAATTTTTCACAGGACCTCCAAAGGTTTATTTTTAAGGTAAAAATAGGTCACATACAGCTTTCCTTGTTCCTTTTCATTAAACCCCTACAAAACAAGTTTGTTGGTGATGTCTGCTGTTACCTATCACTGCAGTTCCTAACAAATAGCATGAACAGGCAGCTCAAATATTGAGAAGTATGTGCAGAAATAACTCTTCTGAAAATTTTTCACAGGACCTCCAAAGGTTTATTTTTAAGGTAAAAATAGGTCACATACAGCTTTCCTTGTTCCTTTTCATTAAACCCCTACAAAACAAGTTTGTTGGTGATGTCTGCAGTTGATTTGGGTAGTTAGTTTAGGATTCTGTTAAACTGCGGATCTGTTGTTTGGGAATATGGGTTTGTTAGCCAAGATAGAAAGACAGAAGGAATATGTACTCTTAAGTGTCTGCATCTGACGGTTACCTGTCTCTTGTCATGTGAACCCTGTCTGTTGCATGTGCTTTCATGCATGGGTCAAGTTTCATAGGCTGCAGGGTGTACCTCTACAAATGCTGCTGGGACTGATTGCCTAGGATTTCTGGGCGTGCATCAGCACCACACTTCTGGTAGGCTTAGCTGACTGGAGAAAGTAGTCTTTCATCCTGCCTTCAGCTGAACGTAGTGTGGCAAATGTGGTGTGTTCAGGGAGAACAGGATATATGGTATAACAGTCTGACAAGCAGTCTTCAGAGTCTCCACTAACGTCATATAGTTGATGCTGAAAAACAGTACTGCGGTTTGCTCCAATTTCTGTATGAACAGTTCCTAATGCCAATCAGGAATGTATGCTTTGGAACTGTGAAAGGCCTGTCAGGGATTGTCGGAAATGCTATCAGCAGTTATTTCTGCATGTTGTTCTCTTAACGTTTGAGCTGCATATTCATGCTCTGTGTCTCTTCCTGCAGCTACCATTGCTGTAAGTCAATCTGTGAGTCAAAACTTCTGTACGGTAATAACTGTTTAGTAATTTCCGGAAATCCAGATTGTTCATTTTATGCTGGTGTCTTGTCTGGGTGAGATCCTGAGAATGACAAGACATGGTGGTTTTTTTTTTCTTGTAGCTATGACTGTTCCAAGGAAAAACAATGGTTTGCTTGATCACAATTGTGTTCTAAACCGCTTGTAAGAGTAACAGCTATTTGGAAAGTCAGAACATGAGAAGCTTCATGACAAATAGGTTCTGCAATTAGGGCAGGTACTTGTGCCTGTTCAGGGTTCTAGAATGGCTTTTCTTCTAACGAGAAATGGACAACGTCACCATTTTTAGTAATCACTTCTCAAATGATACTGCTAAATGGTATTTTTCTGTTACTTTATTTGCACCACATATATGAGACTCAAATCTTCTGAAACATAAGCCTGGCCACAACGAGTGCTTCTATCCTTTCTGTATTCATGCTCAGATATCTGATTATATTTCTCTGAATAATCTGTCAGAGCAATTGCTGTTTTATGATGTTTTAAACTTTCAGTGAAGAAAAAGAAGATTCAAAGTAGAAAAAGGGTCTAAGTATTTTTCTGTAAGAAAGTTTTACCTTTCTCAATTCAAGGTAATGTTCTTACCCAAAATACACATAAATTACTCTTAAGAATGAATATCATTGAGGGTGTGACTTTTCCAGAGGACCTTCAGATCTTCAAAGTCTTATTTGAAGCTCCTCTTCATAGAGTTCTTTGTCAACTTTATTAGTACCTGAAGAAAAAACAGATTTTATTGAACAATGCTAGGAAGTTAATAAACAAACTGAGGCAGTAGAGGAGTTGTAACTATGAGCTGTTGGAATATAATTAACACAACTCTTATATTAGTCCTGTTCTTTTGATGTGACAGTAATTAAAGAATGTCTACTATTGTCTGTTCAAAACTTGGAATGTGAAAAAACCCATATCCGCTGTGGTCTTCCTGTATGGCTCTGGTTAGATTTAATCTGAGCATCTAAGGACTGTATCATAGTTGTTGGTGATCTGGCCTCAGACAGATTGTTTCAAAGTAGATCCTGAAACCCTGAATGTACCAAAACCTGAGATGAAAAATGTCAGCATTTTAGATTGTTGGAATTAGTGGTCCTTCAAACTTGTTTGCACTGAGACTGTTGTTAACAATGTGTGTGTCTACTTTGCAAAGTATGTTGAACATTGATTTAGAAGAGTTACAGGTAAATCTATTGTCTGTGTTATCACTGAACTGTATAGTAGGAATATGCTGCAACAATCAACTTTACATGCAAATTGCTGAGTTTGGACTAGCACCTGTCTTCGAGAGATCTTTTGACATTTCTAGTAGCTTGCATGGTCACTGGAGAACTTAAGTTGTTCTTCCTCAGTTTGAGGAGCTTGAATACATCATGAGGGTACTGCGCATCATGATGCCTAGTAAGAATCTCAGAGTCTGTTGCTACCTCTGCTCAGTTTATTACATAGCTGTGATTTCCTTCTATGAGGGTCTCTGGTAATGGGTAAACAAGAAGACCAGTGCTCAAAATTGCTTTGGTATTGGGTGAAATGGAATGTGATGGATATGACATTAGATTTTGAAAATGACTTAAAGGGGATTCAGGAGAGTACAGACAATTAGACAAGCACATCAAGCAAGCTTGGAGAAATTATAAAATAAATGAAATTAATTGTTAAAAAGATAAAAGCCTATATTATTTAATATTTTCTATAACTCCTGTAACACAGCACAAGTCTGGCAGCTTTTGGAAGGTATCAGTGAGCCTGTCACCAACTGTACAGTTTAACTGTATTTCCAGAGTGCATTTTGAAGTCTTTTACCAGAAGTTCGTAAAGCTAAGCATCCATGGTAGAAGCATTGCTCCTTATTACTTAGGAAGGAGAAGGGTTTATATAAGTGGCCCTCAAGAGAAGGACTTTTAAAACCTGCATGAGCTTGTGCTCAGTGTGCTATATGCTGTTCTAATTCCTTTTCTCTGTCCCATTTTGAAATGATGGCTGAAAAGTTAAAAAAATAATGGAGCAAGGTAAGTGTGATCAAAGGTATGGAGCAGTTTCTGGGTGATGGATTATGTTCTCCAGCATGGATGACTTAGCTAAGTGGAGGAATGTAATAGAAGTTTTCAAAATGATGGGCTGCATGACAAAGGTGAATAGGGTGTAGTTGTTTTCCATCTCTTCTGATGCAAGACCTAGATAGTATCTTAAAATTCTACTGAGTGAGTCTTAAAAAAGAGTGATTGAGTAACTAAGCTGCTGAGCTTAGTTTCATCAAAAAAAACATTTTACATGGGTTTAGAACCTGGAGAATTTGAAGTCATGTTGATGAAAAATCATTAAAGGACTTTAATTACAAAGATACCACCCTGAGTTAAGGCAGTCTCAGTGCTGCAAACTGGAAACTGAAAGAATGCTGCAAGTGCATCACTGCAGGCTTATTTTGCTCCTATTATCCCCTGCAGTCATTTGCTGCTGACTGCTCTTAAAAGGGAAAAACCAAGGTGGTTCTTTTGTCTGGCCCAGTAGCCAATTTTAAGTTGGTAACAATAAGCTTGGTTGGTACTTCAGGTAATAGTAAATAGAGGGCTGCAGTAGGATTTATCCTGGAGGGTGTAGTTTTCCTTAAGGACTTGAGGAGCATTAAAGGAGCCTGTGTCTCTCTGATAGCTAATAATGCAGTTTTCCAGCCTGTCACTGAGAGTAAAATATTCAGGAAGACCACAAATCTATTTGTAATCAATAGATGAAATAGATTGTGCTATCAGTATGCTTCAGAATAAATATATTTTATCTTCTACCTAAAATTTACAGCATCAGCTTTTGGGATTGTAGTTGTCCATATTTATAATTTCTAGCTCTTATCCAGATTTGAACTGTTGTCTGGCCTATGCCATAATCCAAAAATATACCCTAAGCACTTCTGTTATTGGTACCTTAACAGTTTCTGTAATTTATAATGCATCCAGTTATGTAAAAATGAGGTGTTTGATTACACAGCCCAGTAGAAGATGGAATATTTACTTCTGAGAATATGGATACTATTCTAACATGAGAATCAGTACCTACTTTTTAATAAGCTGTTGCTTTTTTTCATCCTGTTATACAACAATAAGTAAGATACTGTTTTGCATGTAAAAAATTTTGAGCTGCAATGCTTTGTAAATCTCTTTCCTACTACTTAAGAACTTTCAGATTTTCAAGTCAGGCTTAATAATTACAAAAGTTAAAAGAGCTTTTCTTTTCAAGGCCTGGAGTAATTATGGAACATGTTGTGGGGTATGTGCTAACAGCATATTCCAGCACATTTGTGTGCTTGTTCTTGTACATGCACTCTCTCTCCCCTGAACTGTATTTAAGAGTGAATTTACATTATAATATCCACCTTCAAGAAACATTTTGAGTAAACTGGAGCTACCATGGATAGTGTTAATATACATGTTGGCTGTGTCATGCTTTCCTCCCTCCTGCCTCTACCTTTACCCATAACTTTGAGAGCAAGGTGAACCAAGATGTTTAGTAGGAGTTTGCTTAGAGAATTCAGAAATATATGAATGAAGTACTTAGTTGAGTTAAAAAAGTAAAATTAAGAAGATCCCTTTGTGACATAATGAGGTAAATATGCAATTTCAGAAAGGGTTTTTCTTTCAGTTGTCTTTTGTTCATGAGATACTATGCTAGAACATACTTAAACTGGCATATAGGAATTCTTAAATATACATCAGTAGAGAAAATAGACATCTAGGTATGATGCATACGGATTGTTAATGTATCCTTTATATTTAAAAGCTCTCATCTAATTGATAAAACTTTGTTAAAATGAACAAACAACACATGAAGACTTTGTGTCAAAACTTTCCGTTTGCTTCTGTAAATGGTTCTGATATTTTCAGCAGTACATTGTTGCTGAACACTCGTGTGACCTGAAAAGCTGAGAAATATTGTGCCTGTACCTGTGCTTGGCTGCAGTCATTATGTTAAATTATTGGCAGTGCTTTTTCTTTTAGTTCGGCTGCCTCTTTCTCCTTCATGATGACATAAGATATTGTTTTCCTTTCCTCTTCAGCTTTCTTCTTCTGCTCTTAAAATTATCCTATCATCACCTATTTAAAGGAAAAGATAGAGGACTTTATTTAGCTAAAGCCTGCGAAGTCTCCCTCCCCTCTCTCTTTCTCACTCCCCCTCTTCCCCCTGTTCTTTCTTTTTTTAAGTATGGAAGGATAGTCCCAGTTAAATTAGTTCTGTGCATTTTTTTCTTTAATTTCACTTTTTTAATCAAGTTTATTCTATTTAGAATTTCTCTACCCTTAATGTAAGGCATTACCTAATACTTTTTCAAATGTTTAGCGAAGTCTATAATTTTAGTATTTTATTTTAAATTATAATGACTATGTTTTGAGAAGTCCTGCCAGACCTAGTTGTAGTTCCAGGGCAGTGGGGTGGTTGTACTACCCTCTACAGAATAAGTACAGATTACTAACACAAAGATTTGAAGCTGAAGCAAGTTTTGATCTCTTGTGACGTTATAAAGTCTTAACCTTCTGTATTGTAAGGTGAAACTAATTATGTGTCAGAGTCTGAACTAGATATTATAACCATTCAGCTGTGAAGTAGGTTAGCATAGTTCACTGAAAATGTGTTAGAAGCTATCTGAGCAGAACGTCAAGGAATTTAGATATTGCACACCAGTGCATGAATTTTTTATGTTTATCATGGATTCTGTTGTGTACTCATGCATACTTTGTCATATGTGAATGCTTACTGGAAAGTGTCAAGGACAGTGTTTAGAAAATATGAGATATTTTATGGGAACTGCTACAGATCTGCTGAGGCAGGACAGTCCTGTTCTAAGTTACTTGCATCTTTTTTGGAGTTGTCTTTTGCTTAATATCAAGGGTGGAATTACACAAGGAATAAATGAGGAAATATAACAAAAATTTGGAGGCTGAGCAATGAAAGGTTCTTGTGAGGACCTACAACTGTGAGGGAGAATAGGTAAGAGAGTTAAGAGAGTTTAATCCTGGTCTTCTTTTTTTCCTGTGAAAGTTAGCAGAGAACTTGTATCGGCAAGATGGTGTTGTCAGTGAAAGAGGCCATGTCACACAGAGCCAGTTCCAGCTGCCTCCCAGGTGGACCTGTTGCTAGCCAAAGCTGAGCCCATTGGTGGTGCTGGTGGTGCCTCTGTGGTAATGCATGTAAAAAAGGGTAAAAGGCACTGCACAGTGGTGAGAGAGGAGTGAGAAAATATGAGAGAAATAGCTTTGCAGCCCCCCAGGTCAGTGGAGAAGGGGAGAGAGAGACGAGGTGCTCCGGGTGCCAGAGCAGAGATTCCCCTGCAGCCCATGGTGAAGACCGTGGTGAGGCAGGCTGTTCCTCTGCAGCCCATGGAGGTCCATGGTGGAGCAGAGGTCCACCTGCAGCCCATGCAGCACCCCATGCAGCACCCCATGCCGAAGCAGGTGCAGATGCCTTGATGGAGTCTGCAGCCTGTGGAGAGGAGCCTGCACAGGAGCAGGCTGTCTGGCAGGACATATGGTCATGGGGAGTGGCAGTGATGAAGCCTTATGAACTGACCACAACCCATATTCCCCATTCCCTTGCACCTCTTGGTGGGGAGGAGGTTGGAAGAGTTGGGAGCAAAGTTGAGTCAAATTTCGAAGCAGTGTCATCAAGTAAATTGAATGATAAAGGAATTAAAATCTTAGCCACTGTACTTCGATATTGCCTGAGCAATAATTCGTGGATTTTGTGCATTTGGCATGTTTCTTCTTTAACTGTGTTACTAGCTTTTTCCTTCACCTATAAACACAAAAGGAGCAAGAATAGTAGATAACAGAATATCTTTTATGTTTGCAAAGACCTTCTCATAGTTTCACAAACTCTAGGAAGTCAATTACAAGTGTCATAGGAGAGGATATGTAAGACATAGTTTAATTAGAAGAGAGGACTGAGGGAACCAATAAAGATCTTTCCAGTTAGATGAGTCAGCACAAGTGGAAGGGTGACTCCCAGCTGTGTTCATTTGCAGCTGAAATAATGAACAGAAAAATAAACAGGCAGAAGATCAAATTAGTGAAAAGCAAACTTACTGATTTTCAAATCAAGATGGCAGTTTTGGGTTGCATTTCTAGGTGTGTATGGAGTAAATTAGGCTTTGAGAAAGAAAACAGTTTCAGATTCATAGATCACTGTTGGGAGTTGCAGTACTTGGGGAGAGACTAATGATCGAAGCACTAGTGTTTTAGCTCTGTGTTGAATTTCAGTGTTATGTACATGAAGATACTTTTACAGAGGATCTGTAATAGAGGAAATAATTGAGTACCATGTTGCTGTACTTCGAGTGCAGTACTAATTCTAGAAACACCAGTTAACTTTCTTTAAAGAAGTGAATAGAACAGTCTATAAACATTGGGGGGAAAAAAGGTGAATACAGTTTGTTTTTTTTTTTATTCCAGTAGGTTCTGTAAAGAAAATTATTATATGATTTCGTAAACATGCTACTTTATACATGACTAATATGTGTGTCAGACTTGTATAAAAGGGATTGTTCCAGTGCATGGGATAATTTCTTTGTCCCTGAATTGAGATTATAATAGGTTAGAATTCTGTGTTTTTCCATTCCTTCAGTTTTGATGCTTTCTTGCACTACATAGAGTGTTCATGTTCTGTTTGAGAAACAACACCAAGAATATGAAATGGTTGCCTATCTTAGTTGATTCCTATGGAAAATTCTAAAGTTCAGAGAATTATTCTTGCTCCTTTGCCCATGCTGTTTTGGTTTATACATTGATTTCTAGTGTTAATTACTGTGGAAGGGCTAGATCAGTAGAAACTTTTGCTGTAGTTTTTAAAATAGCTACTACTGTGGTCAGTTGTAAGTGATCAGAGCACATAATATACTTCTTGATACTGTAAATTGCTTGTTGGCTGATAGACTAATAATTCTGTTAGTTACAGTGCATCATTTTCCTTTATAAACTTTTAGGCCTCATACTTTATGGCACTTCTATAGAATTTGAAGATTAAATTACAATTAAATTTCATGAAACAAATCAAAATTAAAGAAATCAAAGCATTTAAATAAAGTTAAGAAAGTTAATATGGTTTTTTTGTAGTAGAAAGGAAAGCATATCAAGATATATAAAAATGAATTGATAATTCCTTATAATCTAAGACCAAGTTAAAATTTGAAATCAAATTAAGAAAAATTGATATTGCAACATCAGTGAAACATTTTTAGGATAATTTTGGGGATAGTTGCTCAGCTCTCCAAGTGAGAGAGGAAATAAACAATAGCACTTGAGACAAAACATCCTTTATCCTGATTTTCTGTGTAAGTAGTGATTCCACACAAAAAAATTGCATTGCAACTTTGTTTGAGAATTATATATTGGTAATTTTCTTTTCTTGAATCTCTCAAGAACCATAGCGGGAAAACTCTAACAAAATGAATTGAGTGGAAGGGTTTGCCAAGCAAATATTCAGAAACATTACTGAGTATTCAAATAACATCTTTGTTTCAAAAGTTTTATCACTTTGGGGTTAAAATGCAGGTAACTTTCTTGTTCTCATTATTTCAAAGTCAAGTCTATATTACAGAGCTGCAACCCAAAAATGAAACATCCATTTAGAGTTAATACAGTCAAACAAAATACATGCAAATACTCTCCATTTTAGCTATATAGTTTTTGCGTTAGATTTTTGATTCATGGTATTAACTGTAGTCATGGGTTCAGTACAGTTATGACCACATTAAACCAGGCTTTTGATTTCTTATGCTGCTTGAATTTATTATTCTGCACTTCTAAAGACCAAATTATTTTTGTGTCTCTGATTATAGTCTGAATGTTCATATTTCCTACATTATTTGTCTTAAATTGTAAATTTATGAGGAAAAAGTCACCTTAAAAAATCTCTAGCATGGCACATTCTGGCACGTAACATCAGAGCCTTTTAAAGCGACTTGGACTTCTGCAGTAAAGCTGTAACTTTAGTGGATTAGCAAGTAGAGAGCAGTTGATGCAGTAATATCTATGGGGTATAGCCTGTTAGAGATGGAGACTGGCAGGACTATTGAGTGTGATGATTTACTATTTAAATGTAGAAGCAGATGTAGAAAAAGTATAAGCAAACCAGAAACACCATAAAAAACCAGAAAAGTACATGGATTTACATAAGTAATTAAAGGAAAAGAAACCTTTCTATTCTTTTTTTACAACTAATACTTGTATATTGTCTCTTCTTCAGGATAACTACACATTTGCACAGCCAGGAATTCAGAAGAAAGTGAAAATGTTGGAAGAACTTGTTAGTCGGATCGATGGTAAGTCTTAAAGGATAAGCTAATTTCTAACTGATATTTCATTGAAAGTGTTTAGTTGAAATGTGCTCAAGAAGTCAAGCCAACATCCTTGCAGTCACCTGCAGTGGGGGGGTCACACTGCCTTGCTCAGGTGAGGTGTCTGTGGCACACTGGCCTTTGTGGATCACTGTTGTGTATCGTTTAAAAGAAAGTCACTCGAGCATGAGCCACTTTCATTACTTTTTATTAGGGCAATATAATCAAAACTCAATGGCAATTTCTTTGCAGCAGAGTAATGACCACATACAAAAGGCAGCCAGTATTCATTTCACATTAAGCCTCAATGATTGTTGTAATTCGGGCAAGTCACAGTGGTTGTTTATAGTTGTCCTTCGGCACTATGTTTTGTGCCTTTGTGCATCGTTTTGCTCTCAGGA
>NW_008654541.1:74208-126423 GCF_000695815.1 Acanthisitta chloris
CGCTGGAAATAGCATCTTTAATTTTATAGATAAATTACAGTATGTGCAGGGGTAATTTTAGATTATGCTTTCATGTTTTAGCAGGGTACTTTGAAATATTTTCTACCTTCACCCTTAAAATAATTCCCTTCATGAAATGCTGACTGTCACATTGCTAGAACAGAGTTTAATTAAATGAAATGCAAGAGATAATGCTTGCCCATTCTAAACATACTCTCTTGATAGTTTGTTAAATTAATGACAGAGTATTAACAAAGTGTTGCCAAGCAGAACCAGGCATATATTTGCAACACTAGCCTGTCAGTGAGCAGATAAAAAAAATATTTCTTCTGTGGCTTAATATTTGATAATCTTCTTGGAAACATTAATTCCCACTCTTTGTTACACATATTGTGAAGGGTTTTTTTGTGCCAGTGCTTACCATAGGAGATTTTGGGGTGTCCTGCTCATATGTACATCCTGAATGTTTGATAATGTTCTTGCTGCTCTTCTAGGATGGTAAAAGTATTTTTAACGATCAAAAACTAAGGGCAGCAGAACAATGTTGGTGTAATATTGCACTCTAATTTAAATATATGTAAAACTTTTTGTTGTAGATATATTTTTTAAATGCAAATGAATATGAAAAATATAAGGGGATATTTCTGTATATTGGGTAGCCAAATATTTATGTTTAAAATATATTTAAATCAGCATATTTTATTACTTTGAAAATAGTCTTAACTGCTTGCAGTGTGAGTTTCTATATGTCATTTTAGGCTTGTATCACTATTGGTATTTACATTTCCCTTACTTACAGGAGCAAATGATTGTATGTGAAATGAAGTGTTTAATTATAACGCCTATAAACTGAGTTCCTTAGCTTGGTCAATGAACATTTGTATAAACAAATTGTTTCACAAAGTTTTTGAAATTAAAAAACAGCATTCTGATAATCAAATCTTTGTTGGTTTATGTAATAAAATATGAAGTATAATACAATATATTACTGTTTAGTTTCTAAGAAAGAAAGAAAGGAAAGCTGAAGTCTTATGTACCTTCAGAGCTTTAGGGATTTAGTTAAGTAGTTTTTCTCAATGATTAGGTTTAGGAAGCATTATAATCAAGGCTGCACATAGACAGTTGTAGCAAATAGTTGTGTTTTCTTATACTGTCCTGTTATCATTCTTTGCAACTGAGAGTAAAGTGTGGGTTTCTGATTTTTATCTAATTTGAAATAATTTTGTGAGATCTTCATAATTATTTTTTGTAGTTTTCAGTGGGCAGCATGAGTTTGATTTTTCCTATGGTCCTTAATACTTGCAAGGTAACATCTCAAATTAATTGTAACTCTAGATCCTTTACATGCTTGAGTAGTAAAGGATGTTTTGACCAGTATAGTTGGAGAAAGCACAGCAAAGTACTTGTAAGATTAAAATAAAGTTTTAATTGTTAATTAGGCAGTGGTGGATGTGTAGTGCTGTCGTAAACTTTTGGATGCCTCAGTTAAGGGATCCTGAACTTGTTGGATTTTTGATGGAATCATGGCACAGTTTGATTGAATTATGTGTTATTGTGGTTTACTTTTCATTTCTTTTTGCTTTTGTTTTTTGATCTTGATACTGGGTCTGCTGTACTGGAGTTAAAGGGAAATGTATGGTCAATATGAATTCAGTGGCTTTGTTTTTAAAAAATAAATCTTACAATCTATTTTTTATATATCTATATCTATATCTATAGATTTCCTAAGTGCTAAGTAAGGTTAATTGAGGAAGAAAATAATCCTGTTGTTACTATGTCACATTGCTTTCTTGATGCTGGGTAACTGTATGGTAACAAGAATCTTGATGTAGTAAGCAGCTGTATGAGTGGATGAAGACTATGCAACTTGTTTGCTAATAGTAATGGATTGCTAGTCTATAAAAAGGGATGCTTGTGCTAATGCTTTGTTAGTGATTCAAGGAAGCTTCATTAACCCAGCCTTATGGATCACAGCTCCCCTCAAAGTAACTGTCCTTGTGTGTGCACTGCAGAACATTGCAGAAGACTTCAAACAGACAAAATACTGTGCTCGTTTAATCGTCTCATTCTGCTTAAATGCCAGAAAATGATTTTGATGAATTGTGTTTAATGGAATTTTTTAGTTTGTTAATAGAATGTTGTTACAGATGAGATGGAATTTGAAGATAAAACATTATTCAGTTTCTTTTATCTCCTTGTCATGGTTTTCCCCATCCCTGGCAGTGTTCAAGGCCAGACTGGATGAGGCCTTGAGCAATCTGGTCTGGTGGGAGGTGTCCCTGTCCATGGCAGGAGGTTGGGACTAGATGTTCTGTAACATCCATTCCAACCCCTTAAATTCTGAGATTCAGATTTTGTAGGAATTAAACAAAAAAATTTAGAGGGGGGATCAATAGATGCCTGAGTAATATAAGTAATCTGTTATACCTAGTTAACTCTTTTGTTTCCTCTAATGTCAGTAGATATTTTCTGCTCCAAATTAAGTACCTTTTCTCGTGGTTTGTAAAAGGTCATACTCATTTGGCATGCTCATGCTGTCTTCCACTTTAACTTCATTTGGACTTGAAACCAGAGACATAGTATAGGAATGCCAAAATTAGTTCAGGATCTGTGTTTCCAGAATTTACAGGTGTTTAGCATTTGGCTGGTTTCACGCTTGGGAGAGTGTCAGCTTCTTCACTTTAAGAGGTCTGGTAATTGCATTAGAGAGTTTAAGGTAGCCATTTGGAGGAGGCTGAGCATTTGTGGATAAAAGTAGTCTTGGGTTTCCATAAACATTGATAAAAGATGTTAAAATTACGTAGCATTCCTTCCAAATTAGCAAGAAGGCAGTTAGATATATATATGTATATATATAAATGCCTATTATAATGTTAAATTTATTTATGTGTGCATCTTTTTACTATTACAAAAAACTATAATGGCAGTATTGACAACTCAACTTAGTATAAGTATTCAGTATCTTCTGTGGGGTTAAGTTTGTAAAGATTTTTTTCTATATCTTTTATAGAACAGCTCCTGGGGTTTGTGTCTGTGTTCTGCACAGCCTGATCTGCCCTTATTTTATCTTGTAGTCAAAGAAATTCTGTGTTATTACTGTTCCAGATTCTTTCACCAGAAGTCACCAATCTTTTTGTAGAATTATGTCTTGAATCTTTGTAATAAGATATGGAAAAATAAAAATGCAGAAAAGTATTATAAAGTAAAAAGCTCTTACTGTTGCTCTATATACTTTGCCGCTCCTCTTGAAAATAGAAGAGATGGAAAAATACATAAGAACATAAAAACAGTGCTGCATTTTGTCTTTCCTATAAGGAAGCTTATTTAGAATTCTGCTACATTTTTCAAAGGTTCAGTAATATTTCAGAATTTCTGCTCTTACTACTGTCAATGCATCTTCTGGTTATCTGTTTTGGAGAGTTATCACAGGTCTTCTTACATATGGTATTTTAATTGGGGCATTTTCTGGTTTATTTCTTCTTTAATATTGGGAAAAAAATGACAATCTTTTTAAGAGGAAGGTTTTTTTAGTGCAAGATTAAAGTTGTTATATTTGAATTATTTCAAAGAATGACTTTTAAAAAATACTGCATAATATTGTTTGGGGAAATATTTTCACTTATGCCTAAGTGCAGTTAAATTCCTCTTTCACCTTTTGAAACCATGTTATATTAATAACTTTACGAGTCCTATTTTTTTATTGCTGCCATGTTTTAAATGTGGGGTTTGTTTTTCATTCACATCAAATGACAGACAAATTACATTATACATTTTGGTTTAATGTTTTGAGCAAGTTACTCTTGATGCCACTAATTGTATTTTTTTTACTAATTCCCATCTTTGGTGTACAAATATCTTGGCTGGCCAGTTGTCTGCAGTCCTGTAGGTAATGCCACAAGTAAGGACTTGTGAAAAAGTCCTTCTGTGTCATGGTCTTAAATTGATACTTTGCATATAGTTTTGCTATTCACATAAAAATGTTAAATTTTGTTCTCTTGTATATATTTATAAGTGTTGTGTGTATATGTGTACAGGTCGAAGTCTTCATGAAATGTCAATTCACGAGGTTTTTTTATTTTATATATATTTTTGTTTATTCACAGCAAAAGAGCTTATTTAATTGCACCATTCTGTGTGCTTATCATGCTTTGAAATATTTGCTGTAGATATGTCTAAAAGGTTGGTTGGTATATTTCTTAATATTTTTGTATGATATTATGGTTTCTTATTTAATTGCAGAGGTTTATAAAACATCCTTCATTAGACCAGAGCCAGTAGAGGTGGATTTGTTAAAGAGCTGTGTGTTTTTTTTGGGCTGCTAAAGTTTTAAATGTTCAGACTTCACTTGGGATTCCTAGAGTTTGTTCTGTTAATGTTGTGTGGATGTTTGGCATTCAGCAGGTGCTCGTCCCAGGGGATAAAGGTGCCTGTTCTTATGGAACTGTCAAACACAAACATTTCCCAGTTCTGCTCAGAACTTTTCATATGATGATTTAAGCCAAAAAGTACTTAGAGATACCTATTGAGTAGTGTTAATAACTCTGAAGGGGATTCAGTTTCTTTGCTGATTGAACTTTTTTAACTACAGAAAAAAATTGTTTTGCTTTTTTCTTCAGGAAAATCTGAGCGTCAAAAAGGCAAAATAACCACCAAGACTAACATGGTGGTTAACTAACACTAGTACAAATTCTTATTACACAGTTTACTGGTGTTTAGTAAGAACTCACAGAACAAGTAATGTGGTCAATGTATGTGATACATATAGACTAATTAATTTGGTTTTTAATTTGAATCTTGGGTGTTCATACAATGCACTGATAATGAAACTGTGGTAATGGGTGACATTTAATCTATCTTTGTTATGTATTCAATCACTCTAGTGATTTTTTGGTTGATGGGTAAAGAATATGTAATTGTATGTGTAAAATTAGGTTCAGGTTTAATTATATTGTAAAACATTTTACTGATACTAATAATTTTGAATTAGGAATATGTTAAAGTATCTTGAAAAAAGAATTCTAATTTTAAGAGTCACAAAACTTGCATTCTTAACCATGTGGAAGCATTTTGAATTGGAAATGGACATATAATTTACTTAGACCTTAACTGCTGGTGTTGCAATTAATAAGGACCTTGTCTGTTGGTCCATCTTTATATGTCAGGTCGGTGCTGAAGTGATTAAGAATCTTGTAAGCATTTCATAATTGTTTGAATTAATTTGCACAGTAAAGCTCTTTTTCATTTTAATAAAGCTGTTTTATTTAGCTTACTAGTACTTATTTTATATCTGATTTTATGGCTGTAATTACTGTATGATACTTTAATCTACTTGTAAGTGCTGTTCATTTGGTATTGTAGTTAATTAATATATCTTTTAAATCATATTTTTATGTTTTACCGTGGAGATTATATTTGTATGCTATTTACAGAGTTCAGAGATCTTAGCAAGAGTTGGGACTGACTGTAAAATCATTTGTAAATTCCTGAGTGCTGTAAGGACTTTGGCTTTTACATACCCAAACCCTACTATTTTCATGGCAAATTAAAAAGAGAAGGAAAGGCAAGAAAGTAGAAGCTCACCATGATGGGGAATTTAAAAAGTGTTAAGCGTAAACCCTGTTATGAATGCTCACAGTTGTGATTTAGAACAACAGGCTGGAGAAGTACAGTGATGGTACCTGGAAGTAAAAGTATCTCATGAAACACATTTTTCTCTGTTGTTTATTGCACTTTGATTATTAAGTTTGAGGTCCTCCTGGAAACATGAGATACATTAACTTTTAGCTAGAAGGGTAGGACTTTCTCGATCAGTATTAAATGATTTTTCTGATGTTTTCCTCCACTGTGTGTTAGTTAACACAGAATTATTACTTTCTTTTGGTTCCCTGAGGCAACTAGGCCTTCCCTCCTTCCCTCCTTCCCTCCTTCCCTCCTTCCCTCCTTCCCTCCTCTACTGTTTTCTACTTTTACTATGGGATCAGTGCCTTGGGCTTTTTAGTATTGCAGTGTCAACCATATCTTTTGTGTGTGATGAAGATACTTCTCATCCATAGCTACTAGCTGTACATTCAGTGAGCTAAATTCTGATAGACCATTATGTCTAAACTGTAGGTCATGAGGAGAATATAATTTGGTAATATTTCTGGGTATCTGCCAGTCATATTTTTATTTTATAGGACTTAATGTATTTTTTAAAATGCTTTTATTGTAATTTTTACAGTGGATGGTTTTAGCGAGTTATAGAAAGCAAATCTAAGTCTGGAACAAGATATAATCAGCATGTAAATATTTCACTTGGATCTCTACTATTATTTGTAGCAGAATTGTATGTCATAATGAGATCTCATCTTCAGGTGCACATTTAAGAATACCTTCTTCAGTTGTCAGGAGCTTCTTTTGTTATTAATATCTATTAATAAAAGTTAATGTACATTACTACTTATCACTCATTGCTAAGCTGTAGTCTTGACAGAAGTATTTCTGTTCTGAATTTCATTAATTTAGATTGGGGGTTGTAAGCCTGAATCTGCATCTGGCAATATCTGATGTTGAGATTTTACTTCAAAACCCTTACCTTTGTCTCCCATAAACATCCTGGCTTTGAGCAATGTAGAAATTATTCAGGAGGAGAGAGAATTAAATTAAAAGTTTGCTTTCAGTGGGTAGAGTACTCAAAAAGAAAGCAGTCATTGACTGGTCACAAGGTTCTTTCTTTTGGACAGCAAGATTCAGTATGTGGGGACTCTCAGATGGGAATGGAGTGCTCCCTCAGTCGGTTTGCACCAAGTTGGGTGGGATTATTGGTCTGCTGGAGGGTAGAAAGTCTCTGCAGAGGGATCTAGACAGGCTGGGTCGATGGGTCAAGGACAATTGTGAGGTTCAACAAGATCAGGTGCTGGGTCCTGCACATGGGTCACAACAGCCCCATGCAGCTCTACAGGCTGGGGACAGAGTGACTGGAAAGCTGCCTGGCGAAAAGCACCTGGAGGTGCTGGTTGACAGTGGCTGAACATGAGCCAGCAGTGTGCCCAGGTGCACAGTGTCCCCAGACATCTTGGCTTGTATCAGAAATAGTGTGGCCATCAGGACTAGGGCAGGAATTGTCCCCCTGTACTCACCACTGGTGAGACACCTTGAATCATGTGTTCAGTTTTGGACCTATCACTACAAGAAAGACACTGAGGTGCTGGAGCATGTCCAGAGAAGGGCAGTGAGGCTGGTGAAGGGTCTGGAGCACAGGTCTTATGAGGAGCACCTGAGGGACCTGGAGGTGTTTATCCTGGAGAAAAGGAGGCTCAGGGGAGACCTTATCACTCTCTACAACGACCTGAAAGGAGGTTGTAGCCAGGTAGGGGTTGATCAGTTCTGCCAAATAACAAGTGACAGGACAAGAGGAAATGGCCTGAAGTTGTGCCAGGAGAAGTTTAGGTTGAATATTATGAAGAATGTCTTTACCAGAAGAATTGTCAGTCTGTGGAACATGCTGCCCAGGGAAATGTTTGAGTCATCATCCCTGAAAGTGTTTAAAATACCTGTAGATGTGGTCCTTAGGGACATGGTTTAGTGGTGGGATCTGCAGTGTTAGGTTAATGGTTTAGAATCAAGATCTTAGGTTTTTTTCCAGCCTAAATTATTATATTAGTCCATGGAAAACAGGATCACCAGTATGTTTCTGTAGCGTGTTTTCATATGTTAAGGATCAATATAAAAAAATCATTGTGCATGTAAGTGGTGGTGTCAATAAGCTTCTGTGACAAAGGTTGGCTCATTATTTTACTGTTCATTTTGCTTTGGTACCAGAGTAGCTAGTGTACACTTTTCTAAGAAGAATCAGGTGGATATTCATGAGAAATGTTACTTTTCTTCCTTTTGTTGGAATAAAAGGTCTCTTTATGAGAGATTCATAGCTTAAGCACATTTCAGATAATTTTTAACACTTGGTGCGTTTTATGTTACAATGAAATATGTATCAAGTATATAGTTAATAGTGAAGTTCTCAGGGTATGAAATATAAGTAAAGGTGAACTTTAAGTAATATTCAAAATGTCAAAACTAGGGTTGATAGGGTTCTTTGAGTAAAGGTGAACACCGAAGGCTAATGTTCTGCAGTGATAAATTGCACTGCTGGATACAGTGGCACCGTGTTGTGCCACTGTAATTGGACAGTTTGTGCATAATTTTGTATTATTTTGTGGTTCCTCTTTGCCTGTGCGTAAGCTTGCCCAGGGGCTCATTCTGACAGCATCCCCCTGTCAGAACAGCACTTGAGTCACGCTTTAGTACAGATTGTTTCTGTCCTTAATTCTTCAGTCTGTAGTTCTGTAGTCATATACAATTTTAATTTTGAAATCAGTACAACAGCGGGAGAAGCTGACACTGAACATGAAGAATAAATGTTTTATGGTATAGGCCCTTCTGCCATGAGAAGTATCTGTTTAAGGTGGTTCAGTGTCCAAAATAATGTATCCAATAAATGTATTTCATAAAATAATGAATAGTTTTAAATGTTCTTTATATACAGGTTACATGTTCTGGGGAGTGTGCTACTTTGGAATGTATTTGTACAATGTATTTTATTCTTTAATCAGAAGACTTCCTTCGCCCAAATTTTATGTCTAGATTTATTGAAAGTATTGGGAAACTTATTAAATATAATTCTTGTTTCTTTTGAATGTTGATTAAAGAATTATTTTTTAAAACTGTAAATAATTTTTTTTCAGAAACTGCAGTAGAAGTAGCTTTTATAAAATGCTTGAAATCTTAAAGCTGACAGTAATTATATATCTTCTTGTTCATTGCACATTTGTACTTATTTTCAGTGAAATGGAAAATTTAGATTTAGATTATGTCAGCCCAAATTACCTTTATCAGCAAATTAGCCTCCACTCACAATTCCTTACAAAGCAGGGAGCATTAGCTTCTTTACTCAGTGCATCTTCTATTCCAGTCTTGCTTCAACTGGGTATAATGCACAGAGCTTAGTAATCCATTTTTCAACTCATTTAGACTAGAAAGCAACTTTCAAGAAATGCATTATGCCCATTAACAACCATAGTTGAAATATCACAACTGGCACAATTTGTTGTTCTTTACTGCTTACTTTCAATGGCTGCAAGCAAGCAAATGAAATTTGTTTCTGCTCTGTGAAGAACAAAAATGTTTGTGCATTAGTAACTTCAGTTAGAAACAAAACTGACTTTTTTTGCATCCTGCTTGATGTACTGGATTATCTAACTAGAATAGTCAGCAACATAGGTATCTGTGACATTCAAAAAACAAATTCAGCGCAGTTTCCCACTTCAGTATGTTTAACTTGCAGCTGAATGCGCCTAGAGCAAAGGCAGATACACCATAGTAATTCTGTATTTGTCCTGAGTAATGGTGCACTGGGCAGAGAGCTGCAGAGGACAGGGCTCAAAGGGTTGCACTGGCTGGGGCTACATCTGGAGAACAGCCCTGCAGAAAGAAATCTGGAGGTGCTGGTTGGCAGCAGCTCAGTAGGAGTCAGCTGTGTGCCCTGGCACCTGAGAGGGCAAACCCCATCCTGGGGGTGCATCAAACGCAGCATCACCTGTTGGTCAAAACAGTTGATTATCCCCCTGTCCTGAGTGTTGGTGCAGCGTCATCTTGAGCACTGTGTGTAGTTCTGGGTCCCACAATTTAATAAAAATGTGCAGACCCGTGAATGTATCCAGATGAGGGCAGGAAATCTGGTGACAGGGCTGAAAGGCATGTCCTATGAGGAGCAGCTGAGGGCTTTGTTCTTGTCTAGTTTGCAGAAAAGGAGGCTAAGAGGTGGGCTTATTTTTCTCTGCAACTTCCTGAGTGGGAAAGTGAAGAGGGAGGTGCTGAGCTCTTCTCCCTGGGATCTAGTGAGAAGAGGCATAGTAATCGTTCAAAGCAGTATCAAGGGAGGTTCAGACTTGACTTTAGGAAGCATTTCTTTACTGAGAGCTTGGTCAAGCAGTGGAACAGGCTTCTTAGAGAGGTGGTCAATGCCCCAAGCCTGTCAATGTTTAAGAGGCATTTGGACAATGCCCTTAACATGCTTTAACTTGTGGTCAGGTTGTTAGATTGGATCATCCTTGTAGGTCCCTTCCAACTGAACTATTCTATTCTAACTCTCGAGCAGTTAAAGGCTTTTGTGTGGAAAATTAAAATACAGAGGCTTCTGAAGCTTATACTGTCTTCAAAATGTGGACATCTATGTATAAACTGCCTTGTTTTATTTTTAAACCTATTTCTCAAAGGTTGCAGAAAATATGTGGTTATCGCATTTGTTTTGTCCTTCCAATAACTTTTCAGGCTTGAGTACTTGTTTCATCAGCATTTTCCAGAAGGAGAAAAATCTCCACTGTGCAGAATTTCATGACTTTTGTAAAGCTCATTTGTTGCCTTTTTCTTCTTTTTTTGTTTTAAAAAAAGAGATACAATGCAGATGGCTGCTGAGGAAGGGCTGCAGAGCAAGCCCCACAGTTAGCCATTGTGTTTGGAGTGCTGGCTTGAGGCTTATTGCACTTGCATGGGTTGTTCTTTTTACGCAGAGCTGAGAACTAGCCTTGATATTGGCTGTTGTGTCTCTGCCAGCTGGGGCAGCTGATGACTTCTGGAGAAATTCTGGCAAAGAGGGGTGTGAAGGTGATGGGAGGATATCAGGTTTGTAGAGGAAGGAAGATTAGTCACAGGGCCTCAAGACTGGAAGGCTGAGGCTGTTACGGGTAGTGGAAAATCCACCACAAAATCCTCATTTAATTTTAGAAATATTGTCAATATGTAGGTGCAATATATAGTGGTAAAGCTGTAGTAGTTTCCTGTGCACTGGATGACAGAGAAGGAGGGGGATTATCCAGGACTTGATGAGATCACTTAGAAGAGCATAAGATCATTACCTCTCCATCCTCATTCTCTACCTTTTCACATCCCATCATTGCAGTTCCATCTGTTGCATAGCAGAAGTACCTAATTAGTTGGTAAGTGCTATACATAGCAATTAAATTAATATTTAAAGATTCACATCTCTTTGTAAATAGCTATGACTTAAAAAAGTTCCCAGCAGAGGTAGCATATGGTTTTAAGATGTGTATGCAGTTTTATATACTTGCCTATACATTTTCATGGGTATTTGTTGCCAGATATCAGTAGGAATGGTATGTTGTGATAAGGACCTTTGGAGTAATGTGCTGTGATGTTTTATTTTTTTAAAGAAGCTCACTGTTGATTATTTTTAAGATCTAAAAATAATTTTACTTCTTGCTTCCATACTGAAGCAACTGATTTATATTGGCAGACACTTTGATATAGCCACAAAATACATGTTGAGGAAATAAAAAAAATGAAAGCAGCTTCAGTCTCTATTATAATTTTGTATCACTTAACTTCTGTTGCCTTAATCTTTAGGTAGTGTTTCCTGTAACAGTGCTGCCATACTCATGAGATTGTTTTTAAAATTAATTTAGTATTTTAGTGCCTTTTTAGATCTTTCTGAGAAATGTGATTTGGAAGATGAGCACATGCTCATTGTTTTAACTGATAATATACTTCTGTGAATGTGGATGGAGGATGTTCAGTGTAGTAAAAATCTCTGAACAATGTGTTTTTATATAGAAAGACAGTAGGAATGCCTTAGTTAGACTTTAACAAAGACTTTATGTCATAAATTTGGCAAAAATAAGACATTATCATTTCTGCAGTCTTTGCCATTTACACCATACTGATGTCATACTTGAGCATGTTAGCTAAAGCCTGTTAGCAGAATGTCTGTGATCCTTTTTGGAGAAAATTCTGCTAGATATAGATAAACCACATAGTATATAAGTTCTATTAGCTCTAGCAATAACCCGTGCAAGTGATTATCACAGCTTTCAAATAGTAAAGGTGCTACAGTAAACACAGTGTGCATGGGTACTGGTTTAGAAACCATTCATTTGTACTAGTTTATTTGTATTTATTTGTTATAGTAAGAAATTATTTAAGCTGCAAGTTACCTAAGTTTTCTCACTGTATTTCATACACATTAATCTCACATTTTTTTGGTCTCAAGTGACTACAACCTTTACATGTCCTTTTCTTATATTTCTTTGCCTTCTTAATTTAATGTTGTCTTCTTTTCATTACTAACTCTTTCTTTTTGGAAGCCATTATTTTATTTGCAGACCTTGTTTCTTGTAATCTTGCGCCAAATAATTTGTAGCCCAAGAAAGTAATGAGTATATATATACCTAATCATTTCACATTATAACCAGGTGTTTTTTTTGTGGTGTATTATAAAGCTCTGATCTTAATGTTTCGTAAGATAACACAGTTCAGACGAGTTGTTTAAGCCATCTAGAGGCAGAAAAATCAGTCCAATGTAATATTTAACTAGTTTATATTTTGGGTGGTTTAATTGAGTTGTAAGAATTTTCATGCACCACCACATTTTGTTTCCTTGAGATTGGAGGAGTATTTTATTGTTTTACACAGTGCATTTGATACTTAAGACTTCAGAAAAGTTGCAGTAAAATACCTGTTTATTCTGTCTTCAGAACAAGTTCATAGGCACTTGGATCAGCATGAGGTGAAATACTTGCAATTTGCTTTCCGTTGGATGAATAACTTGCTGATGAGAGAAGTCCCTTTACGATGTACCATCAGGTTATGGGACACATACCAAGTAAGTACTTTTTTAAACCTCTGTAACTCTGGTAATGTGTTTTGGACATGCTAGTATCTTTGTGAGTGTTTTGCCTTGAACCTTTTGCTTTAGTGTCATCTGAGAATCATCATCATAAGTGGAAAAAGCCTTCAGTGGTCACTACTACTTAGAAACATTTCATGTCTTCAGTCTTCTCGCCCTTCAAAACCGAGCACTTGATGTCATGATAGTTTGTAGTACTAAAATGAACATTCACTCACAGTTAATGTCAATGTTCCATTCTGTCTCTTCAGAGAAACGAAACATTGAATTGTGCTGAATCAATGCTCTCTATTGACTCTGAGTTACAGGCTTCTTATTGCCCATCTTCTTAACTACTCCATCCAATACTAGCTTTCAGTCTTCAGTTCTCAGCATTCATCCTTTTGTCATGTCTTCTGTCCTACTGTTTGTCCAGACAAAATTCCTTATGTTACTGACCTCTAGTTGTGGTCATTATTTTTCCTCAATAATTTCCTACCTGGCTGTCAAGTGAAAGTAGTGATACTGGAGAAACACTGTTTACCTGTTCTTATTTCTGTTACTTGATGTTCCTTCCAGTATCTTCTGGTTGCAATTTTTTACTATGTGTTTAAACTATATATCCTTATCTACCGACTTTGTTGTAAAAGTTAATGGGGGGGGGGGGGGAAGAAAGAAAAGTAAAAAGGTTTTGAATTCCAGAAGAATTTTCAACTGAATTAGTAAATATTAGACTAACTCTTAATTTCTGCCTTGTAAGGAAATGTAACATCTTTAAATATCAGTGTCTTTGTATCTACTCACTATGTAGCAATATTCAGGTAGTTTCATACACTTCAGTGCCAGAATGTCTACTTACACTATCTATCCAGACTTCAAATAGAAGGTGAAAAATTCCTTGCTGTTCATTTAATGAGTCCAGTAAGTTGTTTCAGTGAAGTCTGTTTTATATAATGGTATCCAAATCGGATAAGAAAACGTTAAGAAATGAGGGATCTTTCGCTTGTACTGTTAACCTGTCCTAAGAGGTGGCATCCTTGCAGAGTTTGTTTGGTTGTTCATCTTCAAGAAGTTTCTGAACTGAATTTGGCTATTGCTTCCATTTTATTGCTTCCTTCCAAAAGGACTTTGGGTCCTTTTGCCTGCTTTTTCTCATTATAATATCTGTTCTTCACTGGAGTATCTGTTGTTACCTGGCATTTTATTCCAGTGGAAAATATTTATTCTTTATAAGATCTTTCTGAGAAATTGAAAGATTGAGCTATTTAAATGTTTCACTGTAGCTAATTTAGCTCCTTTTGGAATGATTTTTGTTGCTATTGCTGCAGTAATTCTAACTCCTGAATGTTTTTTACCATGTAACTCTAGCACTGCACTTGGTACTTGGTCATTAGCCTTATCCATGTGCTAAAATCATGTAAGAGTGCTTCCTTAATCCAGCTAACCACCTATAAGTGCACAAGAAACAGCTGTTTTTGCCAAAACTTCACTTTGAGCTCATCTGTGAGCTATGATTCTATGATAACGTCAAGAAATTGCTTTTGAAAATTAATTACTTTCACAAACTAACTGTTGCCATGCAGAAAGGAATCCTTTCTCATTGCTCGTCCATAGGCATCTCTCAAATTACACTTCAGAGGGATCTTCATCCATAATAAGTGTTTCTGATTATTTAATTCTGATATTTAACAAATTCTGCTACATTTGCAGTAGTTTTCTGTACTATTTAAAGGCTTTACATTGGATTTTCAAGTGTATCTTTTAAATGAAAGTTTCTTACACCTTAATACCTAAATAGGATTCTTATACCTAGGGTGGGATTATTTTTGTATATTAAACATGCTTAAGGAGTAATTCTGTTTTTTGACTCAGCAGGTGCAGCAGATATGTACTGTTTTCCAGGTTTCATTTTTTTAGCAGACTGTTCTGTATGCATTTATTGTTTAATAGCATATTTTAAACCAGGAAGGATATCTTAATGTAGACACTCACCTGTATTGCCAACCTCTTTTTGGTGCAACCTCAAGCAATTCCTCAAGTTGTTTATCAGATTTCAGTTGTGCTTATCTTAAACTTATTATAAGCCTATTATATGAATCTTATCACCCTGATAATATGGATAATAAATGCAGTGAACCTACATCAGCCAGTAAAGCTTGTGCAGAGTTTTTACTAAAGTGTTAAGCAACAATAATATATATTTTTACACAAATAACTTGTCACTAAGCCATTTTGTTGCCTGATCGTTAATAAGTGCATCAGCAGTGCTGCTTTCCAAATGGAAAACATTCTAGAGATGGAATTTCTTCAGTTGTTTTTTAACTGTGAAGCCTGGTATAGGCCAAAAGGTCATTCAGAGGTATATTGTTAGAGAAGTTTTTCGAAGGGTCTGGTTATGGATGGACCTGTGATGTTGGATTTGAAAGAGAGATGTAAAATGTGTACAGGCAAAAATATAATAGGGGATCTTATTTTAAAAAAAATAAAAATTACCTTTGCAGATATAGATGGAAGGAACAATCCTACTAATAATTGTAAGGGCCTGGATAGATGCCTAACTGCTTTTCTCACTGTACTCAAAGGCTGACGATCCTGTTTATTAGGCTTGTTTTTGCTACCTTATGGGTTCTAAATGAGGAAAGTAAGGAAACATGAGGGTTCTCCTTAGATTTCCACACTTTTGCCTTTTGGTCTTTCTGTGGCTACTCAGGATGTGTATGTACTGACTTCTACTCCCTGATATTCTTGAACTTTTGTTAACAGAAATACCTTTAACTGCACTATAAGTTCAGAGATAAGGTGAGCTAATGATGTTGCAGTGTAACATCAGCCACAGCCAGGAATACAGGCATCCCTGCACTGTTGGTGTGAAGGCTTTTGCTCAGGCTCTGCCTATCTTGCAGCTCCTGGGAAGGGATGGAGCATTTTGCAAGGCACTGTTTGTAGTCATCTCTAGTCCCAGTGCATGGAATGATTTGGGAATGACATAGCAGCAGTGTCAGAGGAGGGTCAGGATATGGGGGACAGATTCCTTCATGTTCACATCTCCCTTGTTTCCTGGTGAAGCCCAGGGTGATGGTGGATGGCTTCCCCTCCAAAGATTAGAGAACAGTGGCCCCTCTTGAAAGAGAGGGTCCTACTGCTGCTGTCTTCACAGAAAAAAACACATTTTCTTTCCTCCTCTTCCTCTCTTCTTGATCAAAGTTGAAACCGTGCCTTGTCTTGCCAAGCCGCCTGTTTTCCTCTGTAGTGGAAAGATAAATATTATGCTGTCTCCAGCCTAAATTCTAGATTCATGAACCACAACAGGGGGTTTTCAGGGGAATGACAGCACACTGAAATAGTCTGCTGTTTTATATTCCCTAGTGTGACAGATAACTGCTGTTGGCTGGAGGTTTTAGAACTGCATTCTATCTCTTGAAATTTGTTACCATTCTTACATTGACTTTGGTGAGAACAAAATTGGACACTTAAATGATATCCCCCTCTATCTCAGTATGTGTGGTGGCAAAAGTACTCTGGCTGGTGTCATATTCTCTGCCTAGTTTAATTTAGGATTCATCAGTCGTTTGTTAGGCTTTGTGAAGAAAATCATTGGATGTATAATCAAAAATAGCTGTACTTGAGCTAGTTAGATCTGAGAGGAAGAGAAATTTGGAAAGGTTCCCAAATCCTCACTTCAGGAAATACTCTGTTATTCTGTACCTGTATCTATGAAATGCACTAAAATGCATCACTGTCTTCTGTAGCAGAACTGTATAAACTAGAAAAAGTAAAGACATTATCATCTAGCTTACAAAGGTTATGTTGAGAGAACTGCTTAGCCCAAAATATTTCTTTGAGTTTATTCTTTAACCTCAATTGCATTTTAATGAGAGTGAAATTATCCTACTTTTTCACTTGATTCAGGCTTTGCTTTTTTTTTTTAAAAGATAAATATAGTAAAATGCCTTGTAAATCCTGTCAAAATAGAAATTGCTTGTTAAGTTACACCCAAGACACTCAAGTTTTAAATCTGTAGAGCTGATTAATATGAATGTTCATAGACTTTGTCAAGTGTGAAATATTCACAAATCAGAACAGTGTAACATAAGACCTGATTTTTATCTTCTATTCTATCTTGCTTTTTTATCTTACATTTCATCATCTTTTTTGGCATAAAGGACTGGTAAAATGAAATAGCATGATGGCTGAATTATTCAGGGTATATAAGTGATTAACATATTTCTATGGACTTATGGAATGCAAGTTAGTTTCATGTTTGTTCCTTGCCAGAAGGATGTTTTGACACAATTTTAAAGATTGCTTTGCTATTTGAAACTGACTTTTGTGGACTTATTCTAACTTGAGATTCAACATACTGTGTAAGAAAAGTTGGGAATGTCTCAATGCTTAGCAACTGTGCTGTTCTACTCTAGATAAATATTTTAAATGTTTACCATCAAAAACTCAAAGTTCATTTATTCTACTTCTTAAAATGTGTGTTGTCCTTCAGGCACTTGTAAGATCCACTGTGGTTATGTGGCTGTGTACTTCTGTGCTGGGGGAGAGAGGAATGCCATTACAGTGGTGACATCCATTTGGAACTCTTCATTCTTGACTAGAAATGGCAATACAGGACTTGAATAGCAGTGGTTGTATATCAATACTTAGAGCAGAACAGTGTTTACTTTCAACTATCAGCATTTTTAAACTGCTTAAATATTGAGTTCAAAAGCACATATGATTTGTGAGCAGTTTGCAGCTGGAAGAAAGTCTCTAACAATGCCATCAAATCATCCTGATAGATGATAAGATGGTGCTATACTGACTGGTGTTTTAAATAGCATAAGAATTTGCATGGGCATGTAAGTACTTCATTTTACTTACTTTCCTTGTAGAACGGAGTGCATGTATTTTTCATGGAAGCGTTTTCCTTCCAATCTGATGTTCTTACATAAATTACCTTTTTGTGCTGTCTTTTGTGCAGCAATTTCTCTGTGTAAGTAACTCTTGTAGAGGTACATAATTTGCAGAAGAGATGCTGATACAAGTTCCGTAGCTAAAAACTTGTTCAGGGAAAAACAATAAGAAAAAAAAAAGTACCAGATATGTATATTAGTTTTCAGTTCTAAATACAGAATCAGAGAATTAAGTTAGGTTGGAAGGGACCACAGTGGGTTGTCTGGTCCAACCTCCCTACTCTGGGAGGGCCATCCTAGAGCACATGGCTCAGGATTGCATCCAGATGGTTCTTGAATACCTCCAGTGAGGGAGAATCCATGGCCTCTCTGGGCAATCTGTTCCAATGCTCAGTGACTGCACAGGAAAGAAGTTCTTCCTCGTATTCAGGTGGAACTTCCTGTGCATCAGTTTTTGCTCCTTTCCTCTTGTCTTATTGGTTTCCACCACTGAGAAGAGCCTGGCTCTATGCTTTTGGCACTTCCCATTCATGTACCTGAATACATTAATGAGGTCCCTCTCAGTCATCTCTTCTCAAAACTGAACAGGCCCAACTCCCCCAGCCTTTCCTCATCAGTGAGGTGCTCCAGTCCCTTCATCATCTTCATTGCCCTCCCTGGACCTGCTCCAGGAGCTCCATGTCCCTCTGACAAGAGGAGCTCAGAACTGCACACAGTACTCCAGGTGTGGCCTCATGAGGGCTGAGTAGACAGGCAGGATCACCTCCTTCAACCTGTTGGCAGTACTCTTCTGTGGCATCATATGCCATGTGAATGTTTAAAATTCAAGTGTACAACCTAGTATTTTCCCCTACCAGGAAGCCTTTTGCTTAGTACCACTTGGCTGACTGCTGTATTGCCAGCTCATTAAGAAGTAGGCTGATGTAGCTGGCATGAGTCACACACTCAGACTCACTGGGTACACAAAAACAGGCAGGTGAGATAGGTACTGTTTACAGTGCCCTGCTGTCCTACCTTGCAGCTTTGCCCTGTTCTTGTGTGAGGAAAAAATGACACTGCATATTTTTTTGGAAAATGTAAATGTGACTTAGTTAGACCAAGTATTGTCACATGTTATTGACCAGCCATTTATCTCCTTTCCTTCCTGAAGGAGGGCTGAAGTGTATTTTTTCTCTCCTTGACTTACTGTTCATTTTTATTCTCATATATCTCATGTTGGATCTTATATACTCTGTTGACTGATCTGGTAACAGACATTTTTGTTTCCCATTTATTTGTCATTATCATTTATGTAGCTCATTGCTAGCTTTTGATTGAGGGTTACGTTATATTTTAATAAACAACATTGGTGTAATTTTCCAGATGTGCTGAGAACCCAGAAATCTTATGGAAGCTCATGAAAAAGTGCAGAAGCACAGGTTTTCTCTTTATCCAAATGGAAAACTAGATGTCTGACTCCACAGAATTACTAAAATAAGAGTTTGATTACAGAAATTGTAACACGATCATCTCTTGCCCCCCTTAAAAAATGAGATAAAGGGGGGAAAAAAAGGTGACGTGTAATAATGATTTTTGTCTGTCCAGAAGTTGTTGGAATTAAGAAGTATTAAAAAATGCAGTTACAGTTTTCTCTTATGTTTCTCTTTTTTATGTAGACTCAATCAGAGATTTTCATTCCCTGAACATGAGAATGATTTAAGTCTGTTTTCCAGTTCAGTTGTCTTGTGTTTAGGTTTAAAAAAATCAGTTAAAGTTGAACTGGATTGCATTTCTCAACAGCCACCATAGAATCTATGCAAGGAAGATATTATTACTACTCTGGTCTCAATCAAAGCCTTAAACCACCTGAGACAAGAGACTCAAAATACATCTGTTGAAATCAGATTTAATTTTTCATGGCCAGGAAGAGTGTAAGAGCTCTCACTGTTCCAGTGGTCTGGTCTTTTTCTTTTTTCTCTTTGTTTAGCTTGGTTTTGGACCATAAAGATCCTTGAGCCAGGTTAGGTTAAGTGGACAAGAACAAACATTTAAAGTGAGAGCAAAAAATGGGGAAGGTGTGTACCCTCCCATCTACTACTACTTGCAAGCTTTATTATATATCTGTGATACTTTTTTTTTAATACCCATTGAGTATTATTAAATATGTATCTAATTGTTTTAAAGTCTACTGTTTAAAACATCCCGTGGCAGTGATTTTTTTGCAATTTCTTTATGCAGTATGTAAAGAGTTTTTCCTTCTTTGATTTAAGAAGAGATTCCTTTGAATTCATTCCCACTTACTTATTTGATTATGAGAAATTTTGTCAAATCATTCTTTATTCACTTTTCCCCCATCAGCTCTCTGAAAACTGTTTTCTATCTCTGTATGCAATCACTCCTTTTCCAAGCTGAAAATACCTGTACATAGAGAAAGCATTTAATGGACATTTTGTGCCTATTTCTGTCATGTAGGAAATGGAAACTTCTTCAAGAGATGGGCATACCAGAGGTGCATAAATGAGATGAAGTTGTTTTCTATTCTTTTATTTCTGTATTTTATGTTCTCATGCTTTTCCTCCTGTCAAATGTGAGTACTTCCAGCTAACTTGTAGTTAGTCCAGCTTGTCTGTCTTAGCGGTTAATGTCAAGGCTGACATCAGATATTTATGCTTTGCAGTGGTTTTTCCCTCTGTGTGTATATCCAGATGAATTTCATTTGCCATTTTATTATTCAGTGACACAACAGCGTTCTATAACTTTTTTGCAGCCAGCTTTATTTTTTACCAGTAAAAGCTATGCTGGATAATTGTGCATCACTACCAAACCAATATTTTTCAAGACCTCTTAGCAATTTAGTGCGCAACACAGATCCTATTCTGTTATTTTTGTCCTTTTAATTCGTGAACACTTTCTTGTTTGACAGTAACTTAATTTTAGAATCTTGCTTAGTGACCTTGTTGAAAGTGTCTGGACATCTGAATATTTAATGTCCAATTACTAACACGTGAGTAGGATCGTGTCTGTCAGATTTCTAGGCATTTGTCAATTTGATTGAAACTGGCTGGTAGGTTAAATGTTCAGGAGTAGAGGAGACAGTTATAGTGGGATATAACTTTTCCTGCCAAATGTAAAATGTGAACATGAAAGTTTAATTTTCTTAGGAAATAAAGATAAAAATACTGTGTGACTTGGTAGTGACTCTTCTTGTCCCCCTGCCATATACCATAAGAGAAACCAGCTCCTGGATTAAAAAGCATCAGCAGCCTCTGGAGCCTGTATTCAGGTCATGCCTCTCCCTTTGATTCTGCCACCTCTTGTTTTCTCTTGGGAATTTTTTTTTAGCTTCCTACCTGACAGCTAGAATTCACCATCTTACTGTCTATCGAGTCCAGCCTTGATCTTGCCCACTTTCATTATAATTCAAGAACACCTTTTCACATTGTTCTCTTTAAAAGTAAATGTGAGAGTATGAGTTAAATCTAATTTAGTTATTTGGTACCACAGGAAGATGTGAACAAGTGAAAGAAGAACTTTTATTGCAAAGACTGGCAATCTACACATGTTCCTGTTTTAACATAACTTCCTTATTCTAACTCTTCATTCCTTTGGAAGTTTCTCAATACTTTTGTATTCTGCAAGTCAGTGTTTTCTCTACTGTCAATAGACTCCTGATACATAAAGTTTCCATTCAACTTGAGCAATTGAAACGCTTTTATACTTTTCAAATCTTTGTCAGGCAACTGGCTGTCATCACCTTCTACCACATGGATAGTTACCTTCTGGGATAACTTTGTTGCCAGGGCAACCTTCCATTGGCAGGAGTTGTGCTCGTTAGGAATTTATTGTGGCAGGCAATTATATTTGAGTGGTATAACACTGAAGTCAGTGACCTCTTATTGTTTCTGTTACGCTAACTGCAATCTGAAATAATAGAAAACTCAAAGAAAAGAGGGGAAGAGTATTAGCCAAAGAAACAACCACACTGTTTTGTCTTTAACTGTAGAGATATAAAACTTTATGTACAGTCTTTAACATGCCTAATGATTGTGTGCACAATGGAGAAAAATCAAATTTCTTAAACCGTAATTCACCTTTTCAGTGTGACTTTAAAACACACTCATTCACATTTGTTATGTGAATATCGCTCTCGGGTTTTCACCAAGAATCGAAAAAACCCACATGGCACTTGTAGAATTACAATGATGAGCCTATATGATTGGTACTCTTTTGTTGATCATCCAAGTCTGGTTCATTAGTTGTTTTGTAGTTTCTTATGGAGTGACAGGGTTTCCAAATTATCAGTGAAAGCAGATTAAGTGGGTCCTGATTTTGAACTGGACCAGATTCTTGAACAGAGCAGTATGCACATTCAGCTGCCATCTCAGTTTCCACCATCCTATCTTGTATGTTTTGCCTCAACAAGGTTTTTTTAAAAAAAACTAAACTTCCTTTCTTCATCAAATAAATCAGCTTTATACTTGAGCCAGCCTTTTACCTCTCCTAGTTAGGATCTTAGCCATATCACTTAATACATCTCATCTGCTTAGCCCTGTCCTTATTTTCACATTCTATTTTGGCCTTGCAGGAAGAATCAATCTTGGCACAATCAATCTTGGCACTTTCTGTAACTCTGCTTGAATTCTGTGGTGTAGCAGAGCAGGTTGGGGACCATGAGAGATGTGTATCAGGTTATTTCTTGGGAGTAAATGCCTATGTAATGTTTACCAGAGCTCTGAGAAATATACACTTATGTGAGCAATTATAAAACTGACGGTAGGTGCCTGTAGAGATGCTTAATATGACTCCCAGTATAAGTTGAAGTTATCTGGCACAAGTGCATGCCTGTGAATGGGTTTGCGTATTACTTGCCAATACATGAGAATTTCTGTGTTTATGAGGTCTGTCCTATCTGGAACTCCAAAGTTCCTAGTCTCTGGCCTTCCTGCCTGTGGGCTTACTGTGAACAGCAGAGGATTAGTTCAGTTTAGGATATAAATGCAAGAATATAAGTGTCTTACTGTAAGTTTGTGTATGTGCATTGCTGTGTCGAGTATCTAAGCTTCACCTGGTAAATAAACTCAGAGGAGCCTAGAGAGAGATTTAGAGTGATTTAAGAGATTTAGAGGTTTATGGTTTAGAGTGGCTGGTCAGCTGAATCCCTTTTTAGGCTCCATTGAGCATATTGACTGCATCTCCATTACCTGTGTAGCTGAAGTACACAGCATGCCTATAGACACATTTAGAAATCTTTATCTCAAAATGGAAACTCTCTGCATTTCTGCAAAATGTGAGTTAAAATTCCTTTCATAATATTCTAAAAGACTTTTTATGATACGAAATTTTGACCACTAGATCAACTGTTTTAATGTAATTAAGTGTGTTTGTGTATTGCCGATTTTTGTCCATTTTTCTTTGATAGCATTTATTGACATCAGGGAAGTTTCAGGGTGGAAAATAAAAGATGAAAAAGACGTATAGCTATGCTCTTACATGATGTGTGATATGCATAGGGAAGCCTGTAGTTTTTTATAGGTTTAAGCTCTTAAGGCAACTTCCAGTACTGCTGAAATAGATGTTAATTTTTCTGTGGCTAAATGGACGTTGATTGTGAATGCAGAGAGGATCAAGTACTTTCTCTTATGCTGAACTTAAAGAATGTTAATAATCTCAATGACTTCAATAGAACAACTCATGAATTTTGTTATTTAAGCATGTACTCTCAAGTGCTTTATTGATCGGGATCTTAATGAATGAGTATAAGATACTAACAGAATGCTAGATACAGTCTAGAAAATAGTTTTCTTTGCTCCTTAGCTACTTCGAAGTAGGCAATGTTTCTAGAAGAACACTTTATTAAAACTAATGTTGTTCTTAAAGATGGAAGTCTGAAAGATAATTGTGTTGCTATACAAGAAGACAGAAAGGAAAATTGCCTTCACCACATCCATACGCTGTTTAATTTTGTGCATCTTTTAGATTCTGCACACATCAGACCTTCCTAAGGCTTTTCTGTAATTCCAAAGGTATTTTAAAATTAGAATCTCTATTCTCCATGTTTTCCCTTAGTCTCTGGATTATGTTTATGTTTGTAAAAGTTCTCATCAGAGCCTAGTGAGAGAGCAAATAATGGGCACAAGTTGAAACACATAGAATTCTATGTGAACACAAGAAAACACTTTTGTCCTGTGAAGGCCATGAAACACTGCCATAGGTTGCCTAATTTACGAGGAGATTATTATCTTTGGAGATATTCAGAAGCCAGCTGGCCATGGTCCTAGATGACCCTGCCTATGTGACCCTGCTTTAGCAAAGTAATTAGAAACTTAGATGATCTCAGGGAGGTCCTTTCCAGCTGAAATACTAACTGTTATCCCAGATACTAGGTGAAGCAGGCTAGGTTAGTTAAATATGTCAGATTTCAGTCTCCTTTGACTATTGTTTCAACTGCTGTTGAGTGCATGATTGTCCTCTGAAAATGGTACTTCACACTTTTGGTTGATTGAATAGATTTATTTAGACCTAACTTGACTTCTCTGAATGACCATCTGCCAAATCATCACTGCCGGATGCAACTCTGTTGGAATTTAATTCTGTTATCTTCATAGTCCAAGTCTCACAGATTGTTAAAATAAGTAATATCAGTGCTTCTGAGAAGTAGGTCATTCTCTGCATACAGTATTGTTAAATGCTGTAACCTGGTTTATTTCAGTTATTCCTGGTTCATTTTAACAATATTGTTCCAGTGTCTATGTGTTACATAGTGTTTATTTTCAGTTGCTAAATTCCATTTTAGCACTTCCAATACAGTAATCTAAAACTAGTATGTGAAAGTCAAAGAGACTTCATAATTTTAGCTGTACACAATGGAAATTCTGTGAGCCAGATGCTGGCTGTAGTACTAGATAACTGTAAGTTTGTCTTCAGGGCATTTGGTTGTGGCAAACCGGTTCACTGTTGATAAAAAGTACCTTTGATGATGCATGAAGCAGCTCAGATCCAAGTCGCTGAATGCTCCCAGCTGCATGGCTTTTGCAAACACGTGCATTTCACTTAGAGTAAGGAAAATAAAATTGATTGTTATTATTAGGTCTGAAACACTACTGAAAGAATATTTCAACTGTATTGTAAGCATTGTTTAATGTAATATAGCAAAACAATTGCCACTGTCTTTGTAGGGAGCTCCATGAAAATTAACTCAGTGTAAGTTCTGCTTGCTTGTTTCACTTTTTCTGCATTTATTAAAAAAAAAGCCAACAGGAAATGAGAAAAAGAAAAGTGAAACAAGGAAAACACTCCATTACAAGAATTCTTATCTGAAGCTTCTTCGAGCGTACTGGTGATGGATTTTTTCTTATACCCCTAATGTTCTTTAAGCGTGAGAGTTAGTGTACACAATACTGTTGCATTCTGTTTGTGCTTGTGTTTGTCAGGGATGCAGGGACTCGCCAGTGTCGGTTGTGAGCAGGGATGTGCAGTCAGTGTGTAAGTCACAATTCTCAGGGGAAGGAGCTGGAGCATGACAGGAACTTTGCAGGGCACCCCTGAAATGCAGGATGGAGCTGCTCCTTTCTCCCAAAAAGCCCTTCCTTGCTCAGCTTCACTAATATGTCCTAAGACCACATTACAGTTAAGACTACACTGCAATTTCAGGTTTTTTAGTTTAGTATTTGAAAAGTGAAATTTACTTAGTTCTCTTTTGTCAAGTTCCTGTTAGTCACATTGGCTGTTAGTTTTCTTCGAAGTGAACACTGAGAACTAAACCGTGACTGCTGTTTGATTTTTCCCTTTTCTTTCTGGTGTCTTGTTGTTAAAACCAGAACAAATGTAAAAAAATCCCAACATGTTGTACAGTTCTCTGGTTCCTTGTTTCAAATTTATTAAAACATCCATAGTTAATACAGCCTGCACAGAAAAAGTCTATTAAGCTTTCCAAATAATTCTAACGTTTTTCCACTGTTAGATGTAGTACCTAAATTCAAACATAACCTTGGGGGGTGGTGGGGAGAAAGGACAAACTAGTATTCAACAAATCCTGTAAAAATAGCTTCTTTATAGTAGCACAGATGCTCATAGAGGAATTATGAACTTGGTATAATTACTGTTTGTTTCTGGAATGCACAACATCATTAGTGCTATATGAATGTTAAGAAACTTATCCTCTTTTGTCTGCCTAGTGCTTTAGCTCCTAGTAATGATCACTACTTCTTTAATATTCTGGCCTTTCTTGTTTTCCTGATACATGACAGTTTCGTGCTTTGCCCTGCCACTTGCATTGTCCTTGACTGTCTATTTCAAGGGCTCTTCTGCCCTTTCTTCCAGTCTCACAGGGGTTCTTGGTTCTTTTCCACTTTTCCTTCTCCATCCTATTCATGGATGATCTGACGCTTTCTTACAACTTCACTGTCAGCTTATGCTGATAATTTGCATATCTGCATTTTCCCCCTGACCCATCTTCCTTAGTTAAGATATGCATTTCAGAGCATCTGTGTGACAGTTCTCCCTTGATAGCTGATGACAATTACTGATACCAAGAATTCCTCTTCTTCCTCAATAAATCTCTTGCTTCTCTTATTTTGTAACGTTTTGTAGTAGATACTGCATAGGATATTTTTGTTCTTGCATTTTCCAGACAATCTGTACTGTACCTTCCCCCCATGGAATTTCAAAAAGCCCAATTCTTGTTCTTATTTTGAATTTTCTTCTAATATGAATAATATGAATCCCTTTAAATCAGATAGAACATGTCGTTTTCTACTTCTGTCATTACTCAGATCTTCCATCATTCAGTTCTGCCATTTTTCTCTGTAAGTATTCATGTGGTTATCCCAATTTAGTTTCTTTTCTCCCAGCAGTAGTTCAAGAATTAGTCATCGCAAAACTCCAACTATTTCAAAGTGTATAGAAATCTGTGCTAAATTTTAGCCATTCTGTGCTTAGTTGGAATTGATGTTTTTGTAGTGTGAAACTGGAATAATACCAGGTATGCTGCAATATGTAGGTGAATATTAAGAGGTTCTAAAGTGATGCCTAATGTGGCATCAGAAATGGACAGTGGTTTTCAAACTAAATCTGATTTCAGCTGTTCTCTGGACTGTCTTTAGTAAGCATTATTCCACCAAATCCTTGCCACCTTTAACTGTTGAAATTCTTTTCAAAACAAAAAAAAGTTTCAGCATAGGAATCTTCAGTTGGGCACTGGTTCAAAAAGTAAGTTGTCCTGATAATTCAGGTCTCTGAGCAGAATATGTAACGTGAAAGTATGATGTGTGTAAAATGTGGTTGTTGTACTGGTTATTCTGATTATAGGTACAAGTCAGTTATTACGAATAATATCTGCATATTTTAAATTAATGAATTAATTTTATACTACTACCTTTTGTTTTCTTTTAAATTTTTCCTAGTCTATTTACATATTTGAAAATGCACATCTATGAGAGAACATTCAGATCTATATGCAACAATTTTGGCTACACCCTAATCCATTTTCACTGAGTGTTTACTAAAGCAGTTAATAAAGTGGTACATGGGAGTCAGTAGGTAAGATTCATGTCAGGTAACTCAGTTGTCTTCAGTAATGTTCCGTAGAGTAGTAATATCTTTCAGTGAAGCTAAAAATCAAATTTCTCTAATGCAATGAATGAAGACTAAGTATAGTGTCCGAATTACAACTGGAGCATCATTGCTGTTCTGCAGTACTGTCATGACTTTGTAAGCAATGAAAGAGTTGCAAAGTGAAGAGAGCTGTTGTGGGAAACACCTTTCAGAGATGGTGATTCCACAGCTGCTGTTGCAGTTTTGGAAAGCCATGACTGGTGGTAATTGAAGGAAGATAAATTTGGAGTGAGATAAATTTCAATTCAAGCTGGAGGTATGTGGGTTAAATGCTGGAACAGTATTTTCCCACAGTAGAGAGAGGAAAAATAGGACTTGATTTTTATTTCTTGAAAAAGTTTATTGTAAGAAAAACAGTGTTCTTTCTATAGCTTTCTGAGTTTGTATTAACCCTGTTTGAGAAATACGAAGTTCGTGCGATCAGAAGTTGAATTGTGTATTGCTAATGGCACAAGTTTGTCATTCAGGTATACTGAGACAGGTTGCAAAAAATGCCTTTGGGAGCTTCATTTGAAGGCAACTAAGGAAATAACTGAAGAAAATAATACCTTTTTTTAATTTTCTTTTAAAGTGTGTCTGGTTGAACACTCCAAAACTGGTAATTTCTTAAGCTGAAGAATACCCTTTTCCCTAATGTTTATAGTGTACTCTATACTGAATTTAGCTACTATTGTTTTGAAAGGTTGAATAATATTACTTTAAGGATACATCAGCCCACTTTAGCAGAGTAATAAAGTGCACTTGTATTTAGTTGATTACTGTGATTTCTTTTCATTCCAGTTGCAGGAGCTCACAATGCTTTAATTTCACACAGGCTAGCTTTTATTTCTCCACTGTCTTAATCAGCACTGACAATTCACCAACCTCTCTGTCTTTGTTTCCAAGTCCTCCAACTGCAGCTTTTATCTTGTCTTCTTTTTTTTTCCATCCCCTTGAATTTAAAGAAGTTTTCTGTCTCTAAACCCATTAAGCTGTTGTTTTAAAGAGACATTTTTTACAGCCATGGAAATGAGAACTTCCAGCTTTTTTGAGCAATGTGATGTTAATAGCCATACTGCTAATTTTGCAGGTTTGTACTTGTGGTACTTCTAGGCGATGCCCTGTAGAAACCTCAGGCCATATTGCTCTGATTTTCTTATCATCTCCTGTTGCCCTCAGTTACTTGCTAACATAAATGCAGATATAAGATGTCAGATAACCCTATTTGATCCATCATATGTAGGCCTGGACTAAGTAGTCACTATGCCAAGGCCAACAGTGCATTTTGTTCTTATATGGAGATCACTGCATTCCATCAAATGGTTCTCAATCTGTGTCTAATGTTACTCAGTGCATCTTCAACATCTGCTGAAAAAATGTAGAAGTTGTGCACATCTTTACAATAGCCATTTCAGACTATTTGTGCTTGCTTAACAAAAGTTCACATGTATCTAGTTTTGCTGTCATTGCTGTGTCATGATAGAGTCATTGGGTAACATTATGCAAGATAAAATGAATCATTTATTTGTGCAACCATAAATCAGAACCAAGACCAGCAGGTCACCTTGCCATAGAAGGCTCGTGTTAGTCAAGCAGGACTTGCCTTTCATCAACCCCTGCTGACTATTCTGTACAATTTTCAATTCATGTTTTAGGAGTTTTTCCTGTTTTTTCCTTGCTCAACAATTCCAAAATTTCTCGTGTTATTTTCCATATATGTGAACTACTTACAAATTCCATATGCATTTGAAAAATAGGCATCTTCACAAGCAAACATACAAGTAGTTGGGCTTCAGAGGTTTTTAACTTGGTATTTTGTGAGAGGTGTGTGTTTATAAATGCCATCATCAAATGGCATTCAGTGTGTTTCAGTTTATTTTCCATGGAAATTTGCATTGGAAACATGTGATACCAGTGCTTTTCAATTTAAATGCAGTAGCATCCACTAAGGAAGTTGCAGTACCTGTATTTTTAAGGGTGATGTATATTGTTGAAACTGATTGATTGTGTTAATCTAATCAACCTGTCAAAGCAATCCTTCTTGCAACATCCTTCTTCATAAACCCATTAGGCATTTGAACTTGCAAGCATTTTATGCCTTTTTGTTAGAAGAAACTTAGCATTGATCACATTCAAAGGATTTAGAAATGAGAATATTCACAAAGATTTACCTGGCAAGCTGATATGCCACTGTGAGAAATGAGCAGGAAAACCTATAGCATGCCACTTGCTCATCAACAATGATTAAAATATAGGTTTTTAAATTTACAGCTGATACTTTAAAAATAACTAAGGTATGTATTTTCTAGACTTTTTAATATAGCATTTCAATCAAAATGCTTTCCTTTTTGAGGATAGCTGATTAGTAGTGATTCATGCAAAACCCACGTTATCATCCTGTGATGATCTTTCAGCTTGCAGATTAAATCATATTTTAAAGCAGAGGTTCATTATAAGAGGTTTATTTCTAGCTCTGGTGTGAGGTAATATTTTTCCTACTGACTAAAACTGAGATTTTTTTTTTAGAGGGAGTTTGGTAAGAATTTCAGAAAGCTTTATGATCTGGAAGCAACTAGAAATGATAACAGCACTTGTAACATTGTTTGAGATAATTCTGTTTAAAGATTAACTACAGCAAAGCTATCTCTGAATATTTTAAATGTCTTTCTTGACATGTTTCTTTAAAAGTCTAGTGTCATCTTTTATTAGATATTTTTGGTACTAAAGTTTGGGCAGCTTTAATTAGCTTTATCTTTAATTGGTAAATCTCCTTATATTGTAAAAAATGTATTTTCTCAGCTGAACTGAGGATTTCAGTGAAGTGGAATAAAAAGAAAAGATAAAAAGACATGTCTAAGTGTCATTTTATCATAGTATACTTTAGATATACTTAGTTATTTTAGTTCTCTCATTACTTTCTGATGCATTACTTGAGAGACTGAGCACAGAGGAATCTCTAATAGCTGTGGTGATTTATTATGAAAATGTGAAACTAGTTGCACAGAAATATATTGCTATTGGGGAGCAGATTAAAGGGTTTAAAAAATCCCACTTTGCGGTTAAAGGATCTTTGGTGAAGATGTGTTTTCTGTGTTTAAAAGCAATATTCTTAAATGTGTCATCCTGTATTTTTCAAATATGTTTTCTGCTTTTCCTTCCACATAGATTTCATTTGAGAACTTGTCAATTTAGCCCAATAGGAAAAGTTAATTTCCTTGTTTGTTCTCCAAACACACAAGGAGAGCTGAGAGGAGAGCTAGCCTCTTCATTCAGGTGCAGTGCAGCAGGTTCCTTGATTTGCTGACAAATCAAATAGCAAAGCAAAGTGTCAAGAAGAAAAAAAGATACAAATAATTGACATAAACCCTGATTTGTATTATAGGTAAACTATATCTGTATTTTCTAATTAAACCAAGAAAGCCTTTAAACAATTATTCATCAAAGCTCTATTTTTTAATGAGATTATGATAGATAGACCTTTTTGTGTTAATAAACTTACTCAAAGTGCAAAGTTTGCAAAGCAAAGTGTCAAGAAGAAAAAAAGATACAAATAATTGACATAAACCCTGATTTGTATTATAGGTAAACTATATCTGTATTTTCTAATTAAACCAAGAAAGCCTTTAAACAATTATTCATCAAAGCTCTATTTTTTAATGAGATTATGATAGATAGACCTTTTTGTGTTAATAAACTTACTCAAAGTGCAAAGTTTCACTGGGGTGTTCATATTGCTCACAGAAGCAGGTCTGCTTTTTGTTCTTTGTGTCTTTGCTGCTTCCTTTTAGTGGTCTCAGGCAAACATTCATTTTGACCTCCAGTGTTTCCAGTAATCCAGTTTTTCATTGTTTATGTCATATTTAGTTCCACATTCTTCATATCAGAAGCATTTTATTCTTCACAAAACATTAATATCCGTTTTATATGGGTTTAAATGATAGGAGTGCATATTTCTTTCTTTTTAAACACAACTCTCCACTATGGACAAGACTTTTCTATTGTTTAACAGCATTAGCAAACCCTAATGTTATTCCTTCAGCAGGGGAGCAGGGAGAGAGCAAGGAGAACAAAGTGTAGGAGAGATGAGTTGTCTTGTTTTCAGGATTTCTAAATAAAACAGTTGTGTTAACATGCTTTGATCCCTCAAATAACTGCTTGGAAAATCAAGGGAAGCTAAGGAAGGTCTTTTATCTTTTTTAATAGTTTAAAATCATTCTGAATTTGTTTTTCTTTCAGTTTGTTCCTTTATGTAAGTACTAAATACTGCATTATTAGTTTTTTCCAAGATATTTCTAAGTCTAGGTCATTAACTGAAAATTATGCAAAGTTAGAGTAATTTTGCAGATACTTTTATTGTAGTAAATAAGTCTTGCAAAAGATTTTTTTAATGAGGAAGTTAACAATTACTCATTTTGGTATTAAAACAAAATAAGCATCTGTTTTCTTTTACATGTGTTAGAATTTATATTTGTATGATTTAGGGTACTCTCTGTATTTCAACATCTTAGCTTTTTTTCATAGTAATCAGTTTGTTGCTATAAATATTTTTTCCTAGTGTCATTTCCAAAAATCCTAGTAGTATCAGTAGAAAACTAGGCTTTGTAGAGTTAAATCTTCATTAAATGCTTTTACTTATCTGTGCAGTAATTTTTTTTCTTCTTGCACTTATTCTGCTTCATTGGTTTCAGAAGTGCAAATAAATCCTGAATCAGAAAACTCTTCATATTTTGAAAGAGTTCTTGGAAGTATAAAGATGAGCACATGGGGAAGGAAGTATGTATACCTGGGCTAAAGCATCTGCTGTTAACTTCAATTTTAATCTCGTGCCTAATCCAGAAACTGATGCCCAGGAGTTCATTAATGTTGTGTAAAAACCATGTGCTAACAACCTTGAGAGGTCTTTAGCTCATCAAACATGTGTCTTCTTGCAGTTTACCTTTGGTGCAGCCTAGTTCCTTTGAATAATGCTGTTTACTGAAACCGAGTGTGAGTTGAGTGCTTTCTTGTTCTTCTGTCAGCAGGGGGTTTGGATTTATGGTATCTCAGCTGACAAGAATTTCTTTCTTTCTGCCCATGGCTGTGAGGAGGATCCTGTTCTAATTTCACTTTAGTGTTCATGAGGCATCATTAAGTCTGGGGAAGGCACAGGGAGCTGGGTAGAGCTGGGCAGTTCTATGTCACACTGTTGTGAGGGAGGAGCCAGGGGATGGCTCTCGGATGGCTTTACAGGCAATCATTTCTGGCCCCTTTCCACATGAGATGGATGTGACTCGGTTTTACTGCCTGCATGAGCTAATAACTGTTAGGATATAATTCATAGAATGGAATAGAATAGTTCCATTGGAAGGGACCTACAATGACCATCTAGTCCAACTGTCTGACCAAGTTATGATAAATCTTTGTTGCTCACCTATACTAAGAAAACAGAAAGTACCTCTTTACTGATTTCTGTTTATGCCTTCTCTTCTTTACATTCCTGGGAAAGGGTGTCACCAAAATACTATAGACTCAAGTCTAACATGATGGCAGATGAAATTTTAGCTAAATACTTTCACTGGGAAAGTGTTTTGTAGAGATTTATCCTGAGTTTTGATCTTTTTACAAGCATGATTGAGAGGTGTGGGAAACTGTTAACACATTCCTACTGGAAAAGTTGTTTATATCACTGATTCAGCATAGCTCCTCAAGAAAATGTATCAATTGAGTTATTCATTAAGTTTCATTGCATCTCCAGTATACTGAGATGTCAGTTCATGTTCTCAAAACAGTGTTCAGAAGCCCTATTCACTTGCCACATCAATGCCTTTCTCCTAGGAAGAGGCACAAAGGTTGTTCTCTGTTTCTCCAGGCTGGCGTTTCTGCTGGCGTATTTCACAGCAGAGAGATTTCATTGTATTCCTGTTCACTCCAAAATGGACTGTGGAGTGTAGTGCACTGTTGAAATAATCTGCTTCTGGTCAAACACAAAGGTGTTTCACACTCCACAGCACCATCCTTCCTCTTCATCCTGTATGGAGCAGCACAGGAATGTAAAGAAGCTCACGTGCAAGGAACATTATTTCTTTTTAATATGAACATTTTAACTGAAGGGGGCAAATCAGAATATCACAGTGACTGTCAGGAAACAATCATAAGCCCATTGGTTTTGTGATTATGAAGTATAAGAATTACAGAATTAATGGATTTGCAGCCTAGTGTTGATTTAAAAGAGAATTTCCTAAAAAAGTAATTGAGCTTTCTTAGGTTAGTTGCTGCATTTTCTATTCCAAGCTTTCTGATGTCTTTTCTTTTTTCAGCCCCTGCATCTTATATTCACAAGAATACACATTTTTCCATATCATTATGAAAATAAGTTTTGTTTGAAATATTTTAAAGTATTTAGTAGAAATAATCATTCTAGAGAAAAAACACTGCTTTAAAGCTGGTCAGAAAGTGGAGTTTATCGTAACTAACTATTGAACTAGTTAGTTATTTAAACTATTAGTTATTAAAATATACATTTTTGGAGAGCATTTTATAATATATTTACTGAAAATCCACCAATATGCTTGAGCTGGAAAAGTGTGCTTTTTATTTTTCCTGCTAAAGCATAGCTTACTTTCATGGGAGAGTGTTGATGATGTATCTGAAATAAAAGTAAAAAAACCTCTGAGTTGGTGCTAAAAGCAATCTTAAGTTATGAATGAGAATTGAGTTTCCTTCCAGAGTTGTCTGATGACTTTGTTGATATCACAGTCTAGATTCTGGGGGCATACTTGCAGAGATTTCATATCAGACTAAACTGCTTGTTTTGGCTAAAGCAATGTGCACAACAGTAAACAGTACAGGGAGGAGACAGGCTGAGCTGCCAAAAGGTTCTGCTTAGAATATCAACAACCATCCATAATGTGATCTGATCTCTTGTTTTCTTCTCTTAATCAAAATAAGCAAGAATAAGTCCATGCTTAGGTCCTTTCATCAGGAAAAATAAAAAGTGCTTCAGGAAAATAGAGTATTAATTGATGAAGCATTGAGGTATTGAAATTCTGCATCTTTCTCTCTAGTAGAATAATTATTCTGCTCATCCCTTTCTTCTGACAAATGGAACACAACTGCTGCCAGTTGTCTATTAATTGCATCCTTTATATTAACTTCCAGCTCTTTCTATTAAACTGTTATGCTCTATTTAGTATATTATTCTGGAGATATGTTTCTTAGTATTCTCACTCAGCAGATACTTATTTTTGCCATGCATGCATTCCTCTGCGAGAGTGAGGGAGTGTGAAAGAACGTGTTGAGCACTGTCAGATGAAGCTCATTGCTATTCTAACAGCATGACTGGGCTCCTTTAGGAGGGCATTCAATCCTTGGCATTCATTCCCTCACACTGATGTGATAACAGAATAAAAGAGCTTTACAGCTGATTGAAGTCAAGTAGTAGAGCCATTGTAAAGTCTCCCAAGAAGATTACTGATGAATACCATTACTGCTGGAGGTTGGACTAGCAATTGTGCATGTCCATACTTTCTTAAAGGGTGAATAATGAAAGGGAGCATGTGTTAATAATACTGAATTAGCTATGCTTTCCTTTTCAAGAGTGGAGGTGGTGGTGTCCCTGGCTTTAGAGTGCTAAGAATTAGGCAATAAATGTTTACCAAGTTCTGAGAAATCTTCATTTTTAAGTGGTAATTGGAGCTGTGGCTATATTAGTTCTCTATTTCTGAATATCAGTACAGAGGAAATTGGGCATGATATTCTGCTTTACTCTGGAGTCAAAAGGTGTTTGGCCATTTCAGGAATTAATGGAAATTCACAGTTTTTTCCATCTTTTGCACTGCAACATTCTTGTTTTTCTTGTGGCAGATTGAAGGCTTTGAATTTATTGCAATATATGAAACATTATTTGCTTATAAACGAATCAGATGACTGAGATAAAATCGAAGGTTCTCCTGTGATTTAGTTTGGCAGAACATTTTTGAACCTAAAATACTTTGTGTCTGATGTTTTTTCCTGCAGAGAGAGAGAGTGTATGGGAAAACATGTCAAATTCCCATTTTTTTCTATTATGCTTGTAAGTGATGATGGACTAGGAGATGATAAAAACTTTGCAAGAAGACTTTCATATGCACGAGGATAGTTCTGTACCACATGTACTATCTCTGACAAGACTCTGGATGCTCAGTAAAACCTCAGTTTGGCCTGAGTTTCAAGGTTGGTTAACACAGGTTTCTCTTTCACTTGAAAACATTCCAAAAGGGATTTTTTGAATAGTTTAAAGGTTGCTTTTCACTAAGTAAAAGTTAGAATAATTAGTTTCTTTACCAGTACAATCCAAATCAAAACACTGCAGTACCTGTGCCCTTTATGACTTTCTGAATCCTAGCAAGCTCCTCAGAGCCCTCTCTGGCCTCTACAAGATTCCTTTCATCACACTCTGTTTGCTTCCTGATCCTCTCATCAGTTGTTCTGGCTCTGGTTGGTGCAGGCCCCCAGTTCTTTGCTGTAATTTTTCTTCTGGTCTTCACTGTAGTCCCTGGAACTTTCCTCAGCTGCTCTGAAGGGAAGCTCCTAAGAGATATCACTTTCCCTCTGGGTACATCATCCTGACCTCCTGGTGTCTGTTCTTGAAAAGGAATATAACTCACATAAACTGAAGACATATATAACCTTTTACAATACTCTTAAATTTGAGCATATTCGTATGATTCCTGTACATTGTATTGTATAACCTTTATATTATATATCCTGTGGTTTTGATAGATTACAATAATTACATCCTGTGATTTTTTTTAATGTATCCTTTATCTGTCTTTGAGAACAATGGCAATAATTCTGTAGATTGTGTTGATACCTCTGAATGAAAAAGGTATTATGAAAAGTAATAAAGGGAAATTACGGCTCCAACTTATATTTGCTCTGAATTTGTTTCTGATGGAACTTTTATGAAACAATAAATAGTATTGAAAATGCAAGTTTTATGTAGTGACTTAGGAAATAGTAATAATGCCTCAAATAAGCTAAATAGATATAAAAAACTATTCAGGAGTCTTTTTGCATTCTAGGCTGAAATGAATATTTTGGGAAACATGGTCTAGTAGTTAGGACAATAGAGAACACTTGACGTGCTTGTGCTCTCTTGATTTTTCACTTAAATACAGTCAATTATTTTTTTTTCTCTCTTTTGCAAAAACTTATAGATGATAATTTCCAGATAACATCAGTCTAGTGGGATTTTTTAAAAGCTTTTTATAGAATATTAAATAAAAATGAGCTCAACAAAGACAGTATCTTCTGATTATCCATTAATAAATGCTCATGTAGCTGCAAAAAATTCTTATGCATTGGGCTCAAAGTTCGAGAAACTAATAGCATTTTCATGATTGAGGCTTTAAATTCTAATAGTCTTCCTGTTTGTTAATAAACAGGTTTTTCTTCTTTATAATGGGATTCTTTCCTTGTTGATAGCAATTTATCAAACCTGTGGAAAAGCAGTGTGTTAGTGGGAAAACAAATCAATCTGTCCTTTCTGAGAGGTATAAACAACTTTCATTAATGATACGTTTTTGAAGTTTAGGTTGCACACAGAGAAAAGTTGTCTCTTAGGTATGTTTTAACTTCATTTTTATATTTCAGGAAAAATTGTTTTTCAGGAGGTGATGTGCTGTTGGATAATTTTGAAACAAGCCAACGCCTGCTTTTTAATAAAAGACTTTCATAATTATAAACTTCAAATTTTTTGAGTTTTCCATTAGATACAATTTGAAATAAATTTTGTTGCATGATAGTGTATCACTATTTGAAGTTAAATATTTAAGTGCAGACTAAATGCTTGTATGATTGCAGTATAGTGGGGAGTTTTAAGTGTGATTATTAATACTGTCTCTGAATACCTGTTATGTAACAGAAGTATGTGATAAAGAGGTTTTGGAGTTTCTGACTTGTAAATTGCCTTTCTCTGTGGAATTCAGTCCTGTTTCATTTCACATGCATTCTTCGTGTCTTTTATTCTAACTGGCCTGTGACTTCTTTGTTGTTTTTGTTTTAAATTTTGTCTCTGCTCCTGTACCCATAACAGGAACAGAACTCTGCAGTTTGTATCTCTGGAGACTCTGAGTAGGCAGTGCTGGCAGCTTTTGCTTCCTACCTGGTTCCTTAGTAGCAGCATCTTGTCACTTTTCAGAAATGATTATTAATTTGGCTTATAGTTTAAGACCCCAGGGACGCAGAGACTTTGCTTGTCCTTCTAAGACTAGCCATGATGTAGTGAGGTAACATGAGAAATAAACAGTCCTAGAAATGTTCCTGGTAGAGTCCTTGCTGTCTGAAACATATTTGGCTGTCATGGGTTGACCTCAGCCAGACACTGAACACCAGGCAGCCACTCGCTCACTCCCCCACCTGCAGGATGGAGGAAAGAATCAGAAGGGTAAAAGCTAGAAAAACTCATGGGCTGAGGTAAAGACAGTTTAATAGAGAAAGCAAAAACCACACACACAAGCAAAGCAAAATTTCATCTTTCCATAGAGCCATTCTGTGCTAGCAGAGATCTTATACCAGTAAGCTTTTCATGCTACCCTGAGAAACTACTCTGTGTATGGAAGACAGTGTTCCAAAATGGTATTAGATGATCAGTATTGATAATCATAAAGTCTCTGCTTGCCTTTTTTTTTTTTGGTAAGGTCTCTAATTGCATTAAATCTGTTTTATTTAATTTTTCTATGTCCTTTGCCATGCTGATATTGATTTAGCGTGTTTACAAAGTAACTGGGAATGAGTAAGTTGTGTCAAAAAACTTGTAGCTATGTACAAAATGAAGTTGTATTTGAAGTTTCCAAGATATGAAACCATTGAAACTGACTTAATTTATGCTTGGACATGCAGCTTTACATCCTTCTTTCCAGCATTTGGGGGTATATTTTAGTCAGATTTTGAAGTCTAAAACTTTGGAGTTTTCAATCTTTATTGCTATAAGCAAAATCATGTGAGAAAAATTGGTTTAATTAATTTGAAAAATATTATAAAGCTGAAGGACAGGTGCAGTAAACAATTACATTTTGAAGATGCATCTTTTGATAGATTAATATATTACTTCAGCTTCCAACTTGGGTAGATAATATTTTGCTTGGTTTCTGTTATAATTTTCCAAAGGCTGAATTGTTACTGTGCTGCATATTTGTTCCTTACTCATTCATTGTGTTGATAAAATTCATCTTGATGCCTGGCAGCATGATTTTTTTATTATTGTCTTTTTGCTGCCTGTTACAACTTAATAAAAGAGATTTAAAGAAAATTATATTTAAATATATTTTATACTGTTATAACATTAGAAAATAAATCCCGTAAGAGTCATTTTGTAGCCTAACTAGGCACTCTTATAAAGGCTTGAATAAAACAAATTGTAAAATGCTTCTGAAAATTTGGGGATATGCTTAGGAATCTAATGCAGTATCCAGGTTGTTTCAGTAGGACTAGTATTGTGCTTTTAAATTATGTGTCCAATAGTTCTTGGTTAAGGAACTCACAAAAGTACTACACTTGATGGTAGCTGTGAATTTCAGCTGAATATTCTGTGTTCAGCCAAAAAAATCAGCCAGAAAGCTCTTCTTTGAATCAAAGCTGTCCTCTTATTTTTAACTGCTTAAGAGTGGAGGTAGTGATTAGGGCACTCTTGCTTGCTTTGTCTTCTGTTGGAAGCATCTCAGACTACTGGTACTGAAGAATCAGTACTTTAAATGTCAACATGGATTAGTGGAGAGTTGCTCACAGAAGCTGATGGAAAGAAAAAAGCAAGTCATGTTTATTGATGGCAATAAGAGATTTGAGTAACTTAAGCTTCACACCCTAGTGGTGTCATGTCAAATGGGAAAAATGTGAAGCTGTACAGGTCACCTCAGTCTGTCAGTATGGACAAAGCTGTTGTAGAGCAAGAGCTTTACAAGCTGCTCACCTGTGCTGTGTCTGTGATGGAGTAAGGCTGTCCAGAAAAACCCTCAATGCATTACTGCTAATATTAGAATTAATAAAGCTGCATGCAGGTGGTGATATCTTAAATTTGCCTCACTTTCTGCCACTTTCTTCATTTGCACTGCTAATGGACATTCTCATAGAAGCTTTTGTAACAAGGAGTCTGCTAGGAAATCATTGATCGTTAGTGTATGATACACCTGGGATGGAGAAACATAGGAGAATATTACTGTCTCATAATTGCTCAGGGCTCTTCAGGGTCAACACAACTTTCAGCTTTCAGAGATAGGAGTAGTAGTATCAGAGGTAACCTCCAGAGAACCTTGATAAAGCAGACTGCAACAACTCTATAGGTGTTGCCATTCCCACATGAGTCTTTTGGTTCATTCTGTTATCTTCAGTCAGTGGTCTGGTGTGAAAACTTATTGTTGGCACAGACTTAGACTTGATTGTTCTGCTGTCAGATTGTCAGCATTTTAAGAAGATTCAAATCAAAGATCTTACCTTGATTCAGTAACCTGAAAGATAATTTAAGTACTGAGCAGGCTGTAGCATCCATTTAGCATCTTTAGAACCATAGTGCTATACAAGAAATATTTTTTCTAAAGCTGATAAAGAGAATTATATTTAGTGGATGGAATTTCTCATTCTGATCAGAGTTGGGCAAAGCTGTACTCAGTCGTCACTATTAAATCTTTGTGTGCTAACCAATTGGTGGATGGGCATAGAAGTGGTCTGAAGAGGATTTTTTTGATAGCTTGATGAGCCTTTTGTATTAACAAAAGAAGCAGCTTATCTTATTAATCGAGACAAGATCCAGCTCCTGATGATAGCTATCAAGTATTTAATGAATTTAATTAAAGGACGTTCATTATTAACTTTTCCAGCTGTGATACTGATTGACTAGCAATTTTCAGATACTTGGAAAGAGTTATGGTGTTGGCTTTACAGTTGCTTTTGCCATCAGCCCTTTTATAAACCTGCAGTTTTGCAAAATCACGACTATAGAGCCTCTGTGCTGGACGTAGCTGAAGAGCGGCTGAATAATGTTCTCAGATGTTGCGCTTTTTCTTCTCTTCAATCAGAGAAGATGTTGCTGTGCACAGCAATTGCCTACTTTATTTTCTGTGGCATTATTAGTATGTTGGTTTTAATAGAAGCTGAATGAAATGTGAAGAATGCAGACCAAGGAATGTTGTAAGTAGTCATATGAGCACAAAAAGTTTGGTGTAATTAGATCATCATCATGAAGCAAGATTGAACGTTCAGGCAAATTGCCATCCCTAGATGGAGACTGATTCAGATAGTGTTGCTCTGCAAGGAAACAGTATTTTCATGAATAAAATTTTTGCTGACCAGGAAATGGGGAGAAATACCAGTCCCAACTATTTCCTAGCCTCTAAAAGGAGTACTGGTGATCAGAAATTGAGGGGTTTGTTGCTAGTTTGTGGAATGTAATGTGGTTTAATGATGAGAGAAGGGGATGGAAACAGCCAGAGATGTATATTGAGGGTCTTTGTAATGGTTGTATTAACTTGGAAAACTGGAAAGGAAGGAAAGCTCAGCATCACTAAATACCTTTTTGGTATTTCCACTTATCAACTCAGTTGACAAGACCACCTACTAGAAAACGTGACACCTATTTGTTCATTCTCAACTCTTATGGTGTGTTCCTCGAAAGAAAGAAAAAGCAATTGGAAAATTGTGCTTGAAAATTTTGTTGCTGATGTTAAGAATAAAACGTGTTTCTTAGACTAACGAGGTTTCAGTATAAATGCCATTTTATGTTAATCTAAGAAGAAATCTTCACAAAACATTTAAATATAATATTTATATTATCATCCCCTCAATTTACGGAAGTGGGAATTTGAGGATTGTAGAGTTTCTATTCACTGAACAAGAATTCAGTAATATCTTTGTTGGATTATTTAATATGCTTTACTCAAATGACCAGTAATACTTCATTTAAGAGTTACTTGTAATCAAGCTATCAACTTTTGTCCAAAGAGGCACACGTGAGCCTCCCTGTCTAGAAGTGATGTATGTCACCTAAAACATACTCAGTGAGAGGTTGTCTTTGAATTTCATGTTGGCAATGTGTCAGTAAGCATGGTCTTGTTATTTGATGAGACCTTAGAATAAGAAAGTACTTTTATTTAGATGTTGGTTTTTACTTTAGGATAAACACGATATGTGTACAATTACTCAAATTATTTTTTTTCAGATGTGAAATGGTAAGCTAACACTTGGTAGTGGTTTAACCCCAGGCAGCAGCCAAACACCATGCAACCACTCACACACTCCCACCAGTTGGATGGAGGAGAGAATCAGAAGGGTAAAAGCTAGGAGAACTCCTGGGTTGACATAAAGACAGTTTAATAGAGAAAGCAAAAGCTGCACACACAAGCATAGCAAAACAAGGAATTAATTCACTGCTTCCCACAGACAGGAGGTGTTCAGCACCTCCAGGAGGGCAGGGACCATCATGAGTTACAGTTCCTTGGGAAGATAAACGCCATCACTCCAGATGTTCCCCCTTCCTTCTTCTTCCTTCCACTTTCTATATATTAAGCATGATGTCGTATGGTATGGAATATCCCTTTGGTCAGTTGGTTCACCTGTCCCAGCTGTGTCTCCTCCCAGTCTCCCATGCATCCCCAACTTCCTTGCCAGCGTGGCTGTACGGAAAGCAGCAAAGGCCTTGACTCTGTGTAAGCTCTGCTCAGCAATAACAAAAACATGTCTGCATTATCAACTCTGTGTTCAGCACAAATCAAAAACACAGTCCCATACTAGCCACTGTGAAGAAAGTTAACTCTACTTCAGCCCAAACCAGCACACACTTAATACCTTTTGTAGGTCTTCTTTGAACAATTAAATAATAACTTTTATTAAAGCTAATAATATCATAAAGCTCAAGCCAACTAATCAAACAATGATAAAACTATTATGCAACTATTTCAGTATCTTTGAAATCTGTGGGCTAAAAGCTCTAGATGTTGTCTTCATCATGTATTTCAGCAAATGTGATAATATCTGCAGAAAAGGATATCATTGTGCTCCTTTTAATGAACTAACAATTTCATACAAAAACTTCAGCAGTACCAGTGCTTTGAATAAAGGGATACATGTAAATGAGGCTGGTGCTGAAATTATATTAAACAATGCTGACAGTTCTTCTATTGTGCCCATTAATTAATTTCCCAGCATCGAGGTTCTCTGGGAATGAACTGTAAAAATAATTAAAATGATACATGAGGTAAATAGTTTAGAAATTCAGAAGGTGAAATAGGGAATTAGTTTAGTAAATATTGGTCATACTGCTTATTTGTGCTCATTTGCCTTTTAAAAGCAGGTTACCGAGGAAGTATGATCTGGTTTTGATTCACATGATCTGCTTAAGTTCTCGTCACAGGTGGAAAATTTGCCATATTCTTTTTTAATCAATGGTGTCTGTCCCTATTTCAAATCAACAGTCTGCTCAAAGCACGTTAACATCTGTGTGAAAATATTTTGCCTTACAGCAAAGTACTTCAGAATTAAATCAATTGCAGAATATTTCTACTAATGATCTGGGTTTAGTTTGTGCTTTGTAAGTTAAATCATATCTCTAAGTAGAATTCTGTGAATAAAAGCATTGTTGATTTTGTTGTGACACAGCTTTGCTTTTTTGCACATTTTTTGCCAATTAATTGGTGTCAAGTCACTACTTGAGATGGAATTTAAATGTCTAAGTCCAAATTAAATTAGTGATTTCAGATGAAATGAATAGAGTCTTAATTAGAAGGAGACTTCAAAACAAATTTCTTTCCAGCTGGACAATCATGTCTGAATAGCTGAAGCCCAGCTTTAACCCTAGTATAAAGTAAAAGAAATCTTTGCAATAAATACACTTTCTGTCATCAAATGAAAAAAACAAAGGTGAGATTTAAATTCTGGTACCCCAAATGTGCATGCCTTTGAACATATTTTGTCTGGAGATCTTCCCTCAATTCTCTAACCTATTAAAAAAGAAATAGCCTACAGCTTTTGGAAAGTCTTTTCTCCAACTTCATCTGTGCTGGGGATGCAACTAGTTGGTCGCTTTAGGTTTTATCCTCATCTTACTGCTTCTCAGCCTTTCCATAACAGCTCAGTTGGTAGAGGAATCTCAGTAAATTAGAGATGCAAAATGAATTTCCTGGGAAATAGCTAGAGGGTTAGACTTCTCAAGCATGTGGAAGTTTTTGAAAAGTCTGTTGGTAGTGTTGTCTTCTCATATCTTCTTATAGCATGTGTGATCTGACTTGCCTAAATCATTTCCTGAGGAAAATTCTCAGGACTAAGCAGTGTAGGGAGGTGTATGCTTCAGCTTTAAATGCATGCGGGAAACAAAATTAATTGTGTGCTTGTGTTTCATGCTGTTAGACGAAGTAAAGGACATGGTGATGTTCAGTGTTAATTACACAGAGATTCTCTACTTTGAGTCATTACACTGCATCATGCTTTGGTAAGATAATTAGGAACCATATTAATGGTTCTAACCGAAATAGTTTGTTCTTTAATACATTTACTGTGGTGAACAAAAGAAAATATAGCTGTAAGTAATCAACCGCTCTCTAAAACCTAAACAGTGTAAATTATCTATTGTTATTGATGAGGGCTTATAATGTTATGTGGCTGTTGCTTGTTAATGCACTGCTGTTCTCATCACCATACAAGTTAGCGATTTCTGATCTTAAAACATGGAAGAAAAACTTGAAGAAAGTAATTTTTTGTTTCTACTAGAGGAGTCATAAAATGCATATTAGATTGGGGGTTTATATCTCTTTGCTCACCATTATGTTGCTGCTTGTTATCTAAAATCACAGCGATTGATTATCACTGGCAGAATTCATGCTCACATTGCCACGTCACAGTTTTTGCCATGTTTTGTACCTAGTCAAGACTAATTGGTAAAAAGGAAGCTGTTTTGTAGCAATTTGCTTTGTAGCAATTCAAAGCAGCAGATTAACTAATAGTCTCTCCCGTAAGTACAAAGAGCAGCTCAAGGTTACTCTTCACTGCAGATGAAAGGAGGCTTATTAACCTGGGAAATTAGAGAAAAGAAATCAATATCCTTTGAGAGTTTTGCTCTACATAATACTTCTGTGTATATCTAGGTTCCTTTCAAAGTAGTGTTGGAAATAAGTGTTGCAAAATGTTCTCTTTGTGTAGAGTTCAGCATCATCTTGCATTTGTACCAAAGGCATTGTCCAAGAAAACTGCCTTACTCCTCTTTGTTCTGTAAATATCCAATTCAGGAAGAAAGGACTATAAGGGAGTTCCATAAATAGTTCCATTCTTTAGCTAAGATCTTGCAGCATTCCTGTATGTGAAGGTAATAAGCCACGACCCATGAGCAGAAAAATAAGTGTAAAAGCAAACCACATTTGAGTATTGGATGTGAAGGTGCCTCATCGAGTGAGAATCTGCTTGACATCCTACTCATGATTGAACTCTTTAAAAACTTCATGGTGAATTCTTTCAATGAAACAAATGAGAAACATTGATTTATTTTTTTTCCTCACAGTTTATTCTGGAAAAGCTAGGAGAAAAAGTCAAATGCACACTTGACATTGGTTAAATTTTACTCTGTTCGAATTGAGCATATTAGCAAGTGAAGAGGGCTGTAGTTTAAACTCCATTCTCCAAATACAAGGTAATGTGGAAATTTATATGAAAGATGCTTCTTAAAATGAAATTATAAACTGGAGACTGGATAAGTCAGGTAGATACTAATTATCACTAGCATCTATTTATATTTTATATTGATTAATTACCTTACCATGAATTTTCCATGACATGGAGCATTCTAACAGGACAAGATATTGATCCAAACAATCCTTTTTCGAAAGGATGTTTAAGAAGTCTAAGCAAAGATGGTGGAACTGGTACATGAGGAACCATAGAATAGACAAAAACTTTCTAGTCTGCCAAAGAAAAGGAAAGATGAGTGGATTGAAGAAAGTGATTGTCTCTACTCTGGATGTGATAACTGAACTCCTTTGAATGAAACTAGCAGGTGTTGGGTTTAAAACAGACCTACTATATAGCATGCTTTTGTGTTTTGGGATTCTTTGCCACAGTACTTGGTGATTTACCAAAAAGCTTACAGTTGCAAAAAGCTTTAGGAAGATAAGTGAAGATAAATCCTTTAACACCTATTAATTGGACATATTCTACAGCTTGTTTTGGACATCTCTGGGCATGAAGTCTCTGAAAGTTGAAGGAGTATTCTGGAGAGGTACTCCTATACACTTGTGCTCCTATACTCTTAGTTGCTCATTCGTGGTGACAGACTAGTTACTGTGATGGGCCTCTCTGTGGTGTGCTCATGCTGTGTTTTTTTCTCAGACTGGAACTCTGAGTCTCAGTTTTGACAGTGCTTGAGATTGTGCCTAGGAAGTCAGAGCTCTTGCCTGATTGAAAAGGCAAAATTTGGAGGAGCAGTCAACATAGTCCACTTCCATGATGTTCATATGTTGTTGTCTTTCTCTTTTTCTGCCACAGATTGCTTGGATAATTTGGGAATAAAACCCTTAAAATCTCTTTTCAGCTAAACTATCTACTCTTCGTAATGCAGTAGAAATGGAGTTGCTTAAAGTTGTTTTATTCATTGTTTGGAAGCCCTTGTGTTTGAGCCGTTATTTGAGTGTGAAATGTGGTGGTTTAATACCTAACCCTGGTTCAATTTCATGGCTTCAGTTATTCTGAGTACTTAAAAAAATAATCATGTATTTTATTTACTTTATCAACAAATACAATAGCATGAGGTATTACCCTCCCTAAATGCTGAAGTATCCAAGGTGTGGGAGGCAGCTTAGATGTATCATTGACTAGACCATAATCAGTCTAGTCATACAACAGAATTTGTATTCTTACAGTGATTGTCTAATTCAAGAAGTTTGGGGAGTGCAGTATAAAGAATGTCTTTGATGTCAGCTGCAGAGGAGATCCAGCATTTGCAGGGCAATGGGATATTTGTGATGTTAACAATATAAATGATTTTTATTGATAATGACAGATGGTTCTTAGATAATGTGCTCTGAGTTGTCTGTAATATGTTGGGAATAAGTTTTCTGGAAGGTTATACATCTGTCTTGAGATCTTTTGCTAAAATATTTAAATCAAGGTCATTGTTTATATTTGATTTTAAATAGCTTTTAGCTGGTAGTCTGCATTTCTGCACATTTAGAGATCAAACTGTTTGTAACTTCAAAAGCTACAAATGGAAAAGTATAATAGGTAGCAGGTGTTAGGAAAGGCAATTATGCATTAGCTGTTTTACTCAATTTCTAAAACTGTCTAAAACTATCCATTGGAAACACTTTGTACCTAGACTTATCTCTGAAGCATGATGGATTTTTAAATCTCTAGGGGGATATGCATTTTTTCTCTAATGAATTGCATATTTAAACCTATTTGGTTTAATTTAAAAGAGCTCAAGAGAATTGTATTCGTGAAAAAAAAAAACGTTAAACAGAAAAATCACAAGACAAAGTCCAGGTTCTTATATACTTCCAGACAATTTCTCTGCAATTCCTCAGAAGTATTTTCAATTTCCAGTGTTGCAGGTCTGGGCACTTATTTTTTTTTTTTTTTAAGGTACTTATCTTGACTTTCTGTGTATGGAAATTATCTTATAATAGAATGAATTCTTAGGTTTAAAATCATCATCTTAGGTTATTGTCAGGAAAATAAAGAATGCTTGGATATAATTTGACTGCCTATGCAAAATTGGTTTGTGCATCAATGTAAGAGACAGCAAAATAGTGTTTTGCCAACAGCTACTGCAAATTGACTTTGAAAGTTAAAATCTACTTACAGATAGAGATCTTTGAGCCTATCCCCTTCTCCTCTATGCTTTTCAAGAACTTACATAATGGTGGAGGAGTGAGGAGATGAAAGGAGAATCAGCAAATACTATTACCAAACCAAGTTCCTTTCAGTTCCCTCTTTCTTGCTTAGTTCATGTGATTAAAGAAATGTAAACCTTTCTTGTATTCATGTAGAGTAACAAATAATCCAATGCATAAAAAATCCTGATTAATAATTATTATTTTAAATGAAATTTTTCTGCGTATAGCTCTTCAGTCTTCCTACTTCTTCTTCTGCAAAAATGGTCTTACTTTTTCTTATCTACCTTCAGTACTGTTTCTGTACTTCTGTGTAACTGTTCAGCAATCTGAATCCAGCTTTATTTGCCTTTAGCCCATAACCATAATTTTTCTTCTTCCCTGCTTTTCTGTTTGATAAAAAATTCTCAGGCTGGTGCAATGATTTTCACTTACCCATTTTTTGAATTAGATCATACACAGATCATAGTTCACTGGGTCATGGTGAACTGAGCTGGTTCTTCCTATGGCAAAGTCTTCACCAGTGAGAGCTCACACTTCAGGATGGCCTTATGGAAAATGTGTCCGTGTTTTCTTGTACAGAATGTTGACTTAAACACAAACTGTTTTCATTGGACATTTCTACCCTGTTTGCCTTCAAGATTTGAAGAAAAGTTGTCACTTTTATGAGATTATGTTGTGTATCCCAAAAAGAATAGAAACTTTATGTGTAGTTAAAGGCTCCTGCTTGAAAGGACATCTTTAAAGTTCATGTTGGAAATGAGATATAGGCTGCAGTTCAAGCTGAGAAAAAACAGGCCACAAGTACTGGTTTTATACTTAATTTTTTAAATTTCAAAATATTTTTCTCATTTTAGAGATGCACATGTTATAAAATATTATCAAAGGCTGAATTTAGAAAAATGCTGCATGTCCTGTAAATTTATTTACATATGGTAGGAAGTATTGTAGGAAGATGTTTGTTTTCTTAGAATTAGGTTTTTGCATTTTTCAGAGTTGTGTTTCATTATTTAAATATTGCCACAATAGTATCTGACATGAGAAGTGGAAGCAGCACTTTGCTTACAATTATGTCTTCTTCAGACACCATTTTATGCTTTTATATGTGTTAACTTTCCATCCCAAGAGAAATGCCAACACCAAAGTGGTAGACTCCACAAAAAGTGGATTTTTCAGAATGGTACCGAGGACATGATTCTGTAAAATGCTAATTTTAGCATTGTAATTGGACTTTACCTAGATTTTTCTGATTAAGACAAACTCTAGAGAGAGTCTAGTTGAAATTACCCTATGCTTTCTCTGTCCTGGGATTTTACAATGTTATTCAAGTAATTTTATTCAAGTAGAGTGTTCTCCTAGAGCAGGAAACGTATCACAGGATTTTATAATCCAAATCTTTCTTCTCTGCTTCCAAAATAAGCTAATTCTTACTTTCAGCTACAAATGCACTTTTAAACTTAAAGCTTCCTTTCAAATAATTGGCATTATCTCTTTGCTTGATTCTTACCAATTTGATGGGACAGAATGGTCTGCTGCTAACGAGGTGTTCGTACGCACCTCTTGGAGCTCACTGTGTTCTTCAATCAGCCAAGGGTAAAGGAGAACGAGAAGTAGGAGGAGGATAGTATTTTTCTTTCTCCACTTGTGATAGTAGTGAAGTTAATTAATTGCACACATTTTAAATTCTATGTTCTTCTAGATACAGTAACAATAGAATAGGTATTTTAACACATCATGTTTTACATAAGTTGTTTCACCTCCCTATACTTGAGCAGAACTCTGCATTTTTCTGAAGTATAACCAGCAGTTTTGAAATGACCAGTAGAAAATCTGAAAAAAACTTGCTATGTTTTTAGAGCACTATAATTAGATCTTATAAATTATATAGATATCAGCATTTAAATATAGCTACATTTGTCAGATCATGTAGTTTAATTTTATAATTATTATTTTCAAATCTTATTTTAATGAGATTTTATGTAGCATTAGTTCACAGTCATCACATTGATAATTAAACATAATTATTTTTTCAGTTCTCAGTGGTGTAGGAGATAAAATCGAAGATTAATTTGGTAATATGAGAAAACTTAGTGAAGATTTTAAAAATAGGATCACAAATTTTTATAAACTCTTAGGTATACTTATAAAAGACTAATTTCTAGGGGGAGTTTTATAAAGTGAGGGAATCTGCTGACTTGAACTAGAACAGAATCTGAATACTAAACTGAGTTGTAAATGTTTTGTTACAATGAGTAGATTTTTTCCTTTTAGTGAAAACCTCTAATTCATTCGAATATAGACCAAGTGTTTATTTTAAAAATACTTAATTATTTCCTATAGCAGAATTTACAATTCAGAAGCTACTACTAGTAGTAGAGTTTGCTCTGAGTAATGGAGATGAAGCACATGTTCATGCCACAATGCTGAGCTGGACAGTAGAGTATTTCATGCCAGATATAAGCTAATGGATAACACCAGAAATGGCAAACACATCAATAAGGAATGGATTTAAATATGAGCAGGGATGTGTACCTCAGTTCCCTTCCCGTCACAGAGAATAGCTATGAATAGGTTTGGCATAGATGAAATGCAAACATGTTTGTGATACAAAGAGAGACAGATGTAGCTGACATTTGTAGTTAGCAGTGAATGTCATAGCAATACACTTGGGGTATGTGCTGATCAAAAGTATTATCATTTGTGTATTGAAAGGATGATATATTTTTATTTTTTCTAGTCTGAACCAGAGGGTTTTTCACACTTCCACTTGTACGTCTGTGCTGCCTTCCTTGTCAGGTGGAGGAAAGAGATCCTGGAAGAGAAAGATTTTCAAGTAAGTGAACGGGATATTTTTCAAGCACGGGGTGGTATTTCTTAGATTTATGTTTCTAACATTACTTGGGGATGAATTTAAGACAAAATAGTTGCAGTTGCAGCAAGACTGACGATGTCTTACTGTTAGCTAGAGTTGCTTCAAAGGTGCTAGACATGAAGTGATGGACTATAAGCAGTAGGAGATATATTTTCTTTGTCCATTCTGGACCAAAAAACCCCAAACCTGTTATAACTGAAGCAGACTTTGAGAAGATGATTTCTGGAGATGCTGTTACCTTGGTATTTCACAAAGAGATTTTCTGAAAAGGTAACTGGATTTTGTTTAATCTTAAATGCATCACGTAAGTATTTATTTATGGTTTCTCATATGTATGATATAACAACACACTCTAACTTCTTTCAAAAAAGCTGAGCCAGCAGTCTTTAAAAATAAGGAGGCTGTTTTTCAGTAGGAAGTAAAAGGACTTCAGAGCTGTACCTTTCAAAACCTTGCATTTATCTAGAAAAAATCATATCAGGAACTTGCTCAGGAGAGGATTTCGAGATGGTAGATAGGCAAATAATTTTCATACATCTGTAGAAGTGCAGTTATTTTGTGAACTGATGACTGTTCACTTTCATAGAAATATTTATATTGAATTTTACCCTATGCTGTACATTCAATGCCTGAAAGGCTTTAGAGTCATGTTTGGAGGTTGAATGTACTCAACCCATGCTGCAGTGCCCTCATCATTGCTTACCCCAAAGAAATGGCCCATTACCAGTTTATTTTCTCTCCATCTGACTGAACTCTGTGGCCCTGTACAAATGAACCATTGTGCAAATTTGTGTATCACTTCAATCTATTTTATCTTCCTGCATAAAACAATTTATTCAGAGTACTTTAGCTGTCATTGCCTATCTTAGCAATAAATAAATCCCTAAGGGCACAACATAACAGCTTTAATTTATATTACCTGCTAGCACTGTCAGATTTTATCAGTTTATGGTATTTTGTCAAATGGATACAAACTTTAATGTTGGTATCCATGCCTCTCAACTACAATTGCTTACTGTTGATCCTTCCTGTTAAATTTTTCCTGTTGATTTCCTGCACTGAAGAGCATAATTTCCCCCTCTCTACTCAATCTGTTATAACTATGTTTTAAGTAAATAGTCCCAAGATATAGTAATATGAAGATTTATTTTGTTCTCCTTACTGCATTCATATTTGCTTATTTATTGAATAATTAAGGCATTTCTTATGGTTTAATTTATTTACAGGCCATGTGAACTAGGCTCTAAAGCAGAAAAACCAGGAGCACACTGGAATGCATTTATCAGAGTGCTTTAGCTTGCTTACAATGTAGAAATGCAATTAGTAATTTTGAGGATCTGTAGACCAGTGCTAGTTTTATCACTATCCTATGTTATCACTAAAAGGCTTGGCCTCCTTTATTGTGTAGCATGACCTTTTAAAATGACTAAACTAAAGTGTTATCAATTCTCTAAATGATACTTCTGTCCCACAGGCAAGAATAAAATCCATTATTCTTCCTCTTTATTAATAATAACTGTACATCATTGCCTGGTCTTCAAAGTAGTAGATCAAGTAATAAGCACTTAAACTACACTGGAAAATTGGGAGGTTCAGTATGTGCTGTTGGAGTACCGATTGCATTGAATTCACATTATTGGGAAATCATAGCTGTAGTACATTTTGTACAGAAGGTTTTTGTTCCATAAACTGTATCAAGAATTATATGCATCCAGTCATTTCTTTTGTACTTTAGTGTACATTGTATCTGTCAGTCAGAGGGTCTGGTTCTTTACTACTAGCTGTGAAAACTCCTGCTCTTCTTATATTTTTCTGTTTGACCTCTTTCAGTAGAACTCCAAACCTCTCAGGAATTACATGTTAATAGTTTCCCCAGAACATCAGGTGTGACAATATGGTAGATGAGAAACCGAGCAGGTTTTGAATCAAAGACCAGTTTGAAAGCATTATTGGTTATGCAATATTTTTTCCTTATTATTTGATATCAGTGATGTTACAGACAGGACAATGATAGAAACTAGTCTTTGCTCTTAAGAGATTTTTTCCATTCTCTTAAGTATGTCTTGCTACAACTAAGCAATCAGTGAAAGTGTGAACAGATTAATTGACTTATGTACCACATGTTCTGCCTTCCATAATAACAGTTCCTAATTACAGACCCCATGCGTGTGATTCTTGTTTTGGGGTTTTTTGTGTGCATTGTTGTATAGCTGAGAAATAAATTTTGCAATGAAAGAATTTAGGGTGATTGGATACAACCTGAAAATTTCTTGATATTTGGTATTTATCTGTAAAATTAAATATTAAGTTATGAATGGAACTAAGTTTTGATGAGGGAAATAGAGGAAGAAAAATGTTCCAAGTCAGGCCTCCAAATGTTCATGTGTATTTATTATA